>NC_136415.1:49883071-50123071 GCF_051521515.1 Lactuca serriola
AATTAATTTGGTGACTAAAAGAGATCAATTAAATAAAGGGGCGTAAACTGTCAAATGTTTGATAGTTGCATATATGGGATGGGAAACCTAATGGATCAAAGGGAGAACGAAATTGTGATGGGGATCCATCAAAATTTCGTCCATAGGCCTTATTCCAGAAGGGTCCATGGGTTGCTTGGTCAATAAGCTGTCCATTAGGGTTTTGACTGAAACCCTAGCATCCAACAGTATAAATAGGGACCCCTAGCTCCCAAAGTCGACCACTTGCTTCCAAGGAAACCCTAGGGCTGAATTCAGCATCCTCCCACCTCTCTCATATAGTTGCCTTCTTGCTTGTGGTGTTTGTAAGCCATTAGAGGAGTTACAATTATGACTCTAAGCTCTAAGAAAGAAGAATCAAGCTTCCATTGAAGAGGTAAACATCTAGATCTGATTCTATATGTTAGTTTTGATATATGTATGCTATATTAGGGTTTATAAGTCTTGGATTCATTGCATATATAATAGAGAAACCTAGATCCAAGCATTAGGGTTTGTATGAGCACATATGATTGTTCTTATGCATAAAACCTATCAGTGGTATCAGAGCCTTGATTGGTTTCAATTGTATGTGATGCATTAACTGTTTGCTTGCTAAAAATCATTTTTTATGCCCACTGCTTGATGAACTCGACGAGTTCCATGAGGATGACCATCAGACATAAAGATTTTTGGGATTTTGTTGTTGTTTTCTCGTGGGATTAATGCCTAAATCGTTTTTGAAAGATATAATCCGAATTTTATATTATTTGCATGATTATCCTTGCCAAAACAATAGATAATTTCAAATCTTTTGAATATTAGTTGTTTATATGATAAAATATGGATTATTTGAATTATTTGGTAATTATCTTATGACTAAAATAGGATTAGGTCAAATATAGATAATTATGAAATTAATTGTTTAATTTAAATTATTTGTTATTTGATCCCTTTTGTTTTGAAAAGTTCAAAACTTGTCCTCAAGTTTTGAAATTTACATTTTGTGATTAAAAGTTTAATCTTGAATAATTTAAATTCCAAACCCTTAGAATTTTACAAGTTTAAAATTCAACCCTATACTATTATATTATTGCAAGCTTAATTAATATATATGTTTAACTTTAAATGCTAGTCTTATCGTTAGTAGGCCTCATTCACGAAGCCAGTCTATAAGGTGGGTATAAGGTTGCTGCCTTTAAAATGGCGCTTAATGGGTGTACACTCACACCCACCGCTTGCTTGACTGGTGGAGGGTCGTTAGCCAAACGGGTAGGATAGGGCAACCCTCTCCTCATTAAAAGTATAATGTAAGATACCAAGTAACTACATGTTTTACAAATTCCGAATCTTATTTACTATAGGGTAAAATGTGAAAATGATGCTAATCCATGGAATTGCACTTTGTACCCTTGTCAATCGTTGGTGGAGCGTGTCTGGTTATCCTACACACTAATTTGGGGATGAAATTGGTAGCGAAGGGTGACTCGATGTTTGTCATAGATCAATGGAGCGTGTGTGGTTTACCGGCACATTGATTAGGTGATAGAGACATTGAGTGCACCATGTTGATTCGCATGGTTATTCACAACTTGTTTGCGATCCTCGGTATCCCAGTCGCAAATTTGAAGTGCATATCGAGATTTAAACATGCCATTGAAAAGTTCAATGAATCTCGAAGATCTAGGAGTTTTCAATACATTTAAAATCTAAATCTCTTTTTCGTTTTTTCATGGTGAGAATTAGTGAATCGTCATTCACTTACCTTCAAATTATTTACTTTTAGAGTACGACATCCATTTCTAAGTTGTAAATAATGTTCTTGGGTCCTAGCCCTAATTTCTCATTTGGGTGTTTAATTAGGGATCCATTTCTAATCAAACTTTGTTCCTTTCTTTTTCAGATGTCTGCAAACAACAACAACAATGCTTCTGGGCCATTCTTGTTGATGAACCTATGTCAAAAGGTGACATTTGATGGGTCAAACTTCTGGGCCATTCTCGTTGATGAAACTATGTCAAAAGAATATGTCCTCGATGAAAAGCATGAGAAGATCATCCCAGATGTTGCTACTCCGAAAGAGTTGGCCGCCTTTGAGGCCCATGAGCGTGATGCTACGAAAGTTCATTACATCATGCTGGCCACCATGAACCTCGAACTCCAAAAGTCCTATGAGGACATGTATCCGTATGAAATGCATCAGGATTTGCTGGATAGGTATCACTAGAGCGCGAGGTAAGAGCGCTATGAGATCATTACTAACATGATCACTGTTAAGATGGGGAGTGGAGAATCCCTAACCTCTCATTTACAGAAAATGCAGAGGTATGTTGATCGTCTTCTCAAACTTAATGTTAAGTTTGATGAGGATTTGGCAATCGACATAATCATCCACTCCTTACCCTCCTGCTACAACCAGTTTAGGATGACCTACCACATGAACAAGGAAGAGGTCTCCTTAAGAAAGCTCCAAGGACTCTTGAGGACTACTGAGAGCAACCTCAAAGACAAATCCGTTGCACCGTACCCTGCTGTGACCACTCCTGTGATGGCAATAGGTCAAGGAAAGGGTAAAAAGAGGAAGGCTCCATGTAATAGCCACCAAAAGGGGAAGCCCTGTGATGGTTCATCCTCAAGTGGGACCAAAGCAGGCCCCGCTAAACCCTCCTCCAATCGTAAAGAAGCAGAGTGCTTCTATTGTCATGAAAAGGGCCACTGGAAACGAAGCTGCCCGAAGTATCTGCAAGATATAAGGGATGGGAAGATTAAGCCCACCTTTGCAGGTATGTATTCTATTAAATCTAACAACTCATCATTTGCTACATCATGGGTTTTTGATACAGGGTGTGGATTTCACATTTGTTCTGATATGCAGGGCCTAAAAAGAAGTAGGGAAGTGGAACATGGAAAGATGAACCTGATTATGGGAAACAGAAGATCGTCGCCTGTGACCAAAGTTGGGGTTTATTCTTTAGTGTTGAGTAATGGTTTAGGGATAGATTTAAACAATTGTTGTTATTCGCTAGATATGGCAAGAAACATTATTTCATTTCATGGATTGTTTAGACAAGGTTTCAGATATTCTTTTGGTAATAGCAGTGGTTCTATTAATGTTTATTTGAATGGTGTATTTTATTTCAATGCATTACCTTGTAATGGGATTTATGAATCTGTTATGATTGTTGATAATTTAGGAAATGATGTTTTGAATATTGATTCGTCTACTAGCCTAGACAAAGCATGCTTGTGGCATTGTCGCCTTGGCCATGTCAACAAGAAACGCATAACCCAACTCCAAAAGGATGGAGTGTTGGAGTCATTCGACCTTAGGGATGATGACACGTGTGAATCTTGTTTACTTGGGAAGATGACCAAGTCACCCATTACTGGAACTTGTGAAAGGGGTGAGGGTCTATTGGATCTTATACACACTGATGTGTGTGGGCCCTTTAGATCCACCACAAGGGATGCTTGCCGCTTCTACGTGACTTTTATGGATGATTATAGCAGATATGGATATATCTACTTAATCAAGCAAAAGTCAGAAACCTTTGAAAAGTTCAAAGAGTTTAAGAATGAAGTAGACAATCAGCTGGGCAGGAAAATCAAGATGCTTCGGTCAGACCGAGGATGAGAGTACCTAAGTCTTGAGTTTCACGACTATCTAAAAGAATATGGAATTGTTTCACAATTGACGCCTCCGAGGACGCCACAATTGAATGGTGTGGCTGAGAGACGTAATCGGACCTTGTTAGACATGGTTGGTTCTATGATGAGTCGAACTTCGTTACCAATAGCTTTCTGGTGGTATGCCTTAGAGATTGCCGCCCATATCCTTAACTTAGTTCCCACCAAGAAGGTTACCAAGACTCCTCACGAGATGTGGATAGGGAAAGCTCCCTCGTTGGCACATATTAAGGTTTGGGGTTGCAAGACTTTTGCAAGACGAGAGACTCACAACAAGCTCAAACCTCGTAGTGAGAAGTGTTATTTTATCAGTTATCCACAGAAGTCTTTTGGCTATCTTTTCTATAGACCGAGTGACAATGTTGTCTTCGTTGCTAGAAGAGGAGTTTTCCGAGAAAGGGAATTGATAAGCCAAGAAGATAGTTGGAGGCAAATTGAACTTGAAGAGATTCAAGATCAAAGCGATGAAGGACCCTCTGACACTGGCACTCAACCCGAGGAGGAAACTACTGTTGAGCCCGTTGACGAGTCCTTACCTCTTAGACGTACTAGTAGGGTTAGTGTTCAACCCCAATTTTATGGTTTTCATATTACTAGTGAAGGGGATACGTTTATTAGTGATGGAACACTAATGAATTTGGACGAACCTAGCAGCCACAAGGAAGCCATGGCAGGCCCGGAGTCTGCTAAATGGAAAGAGGCGATGGACAACGAGATTCAGTCCATGTACGACAACCAAGTTTGGAATTTGGTTGATAATGTACTAGGTCGTAAGACTGTCGGGTGCAAGTGGATCTTCAAGAAGAAGACGGACATGGATTGGAAAGTGCATACTTATAAAGCGCGATTGGTTGCGAAGGGCTTTACTCAAACTCTCGGAGTTGACTATGATGAGACCTTCTCACGAGTTGCGAAGATAAAGTCTATTAGGGTAATGCTCGCAATAGCTGCGTTTCATGATTATGAAATATGGCAGATGGACGTAAAAACCGCTTTCCTTAATGGAAATTTGGCTGAGGATGTTTACATGAATCAGCCAAAGGGTTTTGTCGATGCGAAGCATCCAAATAGAGTGTGCAATCTTGAGAAATCCATTTATGGATTGAAACAAGCATCTCGCAGATGGAATCTTTTCTTTGACGAGAAAGTTAAAGAGTTTGGCTTTCTGCGAAGCAGAAATAAATCTTGTGTATATGTCAAAGCTAGTGGGAGTATAGTAAGCTTCCTCATATTGTATGTCGATGGCATACTGCTCATAGGAAACGACATCCCAACCTTGCAGGAGGTCAAGTCCTGGCTTGGGAAATGTTTCGCTATGAAGGACCTCAGAGAGGCTGCTTATATTCTGGGAATAAGGATAGTAAGAAATAGGGAAAAGAGACTGATAGGACTCAGTCAGGATACATACTTGGATAAGGTACAAAAGCGTTCTAGTATGGAAAATTCCAAGAAAGGGGAGTTGCCAATCTAAAGCAATACCAAGCTGAGTAAGACTCAGAGCCCGAGTACAGAGGTAGAGATAGCTGATATGAGTCGAGTACCTTACGCTTCCGCAGTAGGCTCTATCATGTACGCTATGACTTGTACTCGCCCTAATGTGGCCTTCGCATTGAGCATGGTCAGCAGATATCAAGGGAACCGTAGTAGAGCTCATTGGATTGCAGTAAAGAATATTCTTAAGTACCTGCGAAGGACCAAGGAATGGTTTCTAGTCCTCGGTGGGAGTGATGACTTAAGGGTACGAGGGTATAGTGACGCTAGTTTTCAGACGGATTGGGATAATTACCGATCGCAGTCGGGCTGGGTCTTTACCATAAACCGAGGAGAAGTGACATGGAAACGTTCCAAGCAAGAGACCGTAGCTGATTCAACATGCAAATCAGAATACATTAAGGCGAGAGAAGCGTCGAAGGAGGCTATATGGTTGAAGAACTTCATTGGAGACCTTGGAGTTATGCCATCCATAAAGGAGCGGTTGCCTTAACCAAGGAACCAAGAGATCATTGTAGATCTCGACATATCGATAGGAAATACCATTTTATTAGACATCGGGTAGAAGAGGGACTCCTCGTTGTGAAGATGGTATCATCAGAAGAAAACCCAGCAGATCCCTTTACGAAGGGACTTAGTAAGGTCAGACACTTGCAGCATGCTAGGAGCATTGGGCTGAAGGATGATATAAGTTTGGATTAGATAGGAAACGTGTAATAGATATTTTGTACTTGACATTTGATGAATAAATAAAGTTGTGTTATTTATGAGTAAAGCTATTGTCTTGTGTTGGTTATTTATCTATTGTTTCAATTTTGCATGTTTTGACTTCCTGAATGATAGGATTATTCGAACAGTCCACAGTCGTTCATATTTTGGAAGTAGATGTGAATGAAGACTGTCATGAATTGTTTGTAGATTGCCTAAAAGGTTTTGGGCATAGCAAAGGTTTGCTGCAAAATTCATGAGTGCTTATGAATATGATTTGAGCATTGGAATAAACCCGAGTTTGCTGGTATCACTTCGTGGTGTTTTACCTTAAGTGATCGCAAAGCGATAATATCATATAGTCTTAAAACTTAGAGAGATGGTTGTTGTTTGCTGGTTAGTTATGTATTGATGATGTGTAAACGCATCAGTAACTTGATGTTATAAAACACATTGTTGTGCATGATTCAATTAGTAAATAATAGATGCATATGAGTCGAAGTTAATCTGTTCCTTTTATTCTATGAGAATAAAGGTAATATCTTGGCCACTTGATGATTTGGTTTGACTTATGTGTCGGGCCCGGTCAAAATGAGGTTGATGTGTTCAACTAAAATTCTATGTCAAACAAATCAGGAATCAAGAAACAAATGCTGGACGATAAGCATTGTCAGCATGATATCTAGAATAGAGGATTATACGATCCCTTATCTGAAGGACAACTTGCTGATCAGAGTTGACAGCGAAGTATAAGAGCTATGATTACTAATCGGATTCTGAAGACATATTTGAGATATAGTTACTAGACTTATCCAAGTAGGAGACTGTTGGATTAGTGTCTAAGTCCGTAACTATATTTGGTGTGAACTTGACCCGTTTGTGCATGGTCCTTTTGGGTTGCCTTCACCAGAGCAACTTGACAAGGTAATTTAAGGAGAGAGAAGATGTTATAAAATATTAATATATTATAAGAATAATATATTAAAAGAGAAATCATATTATTTAATTAATATTGGTCATAAATTAATTAAGAATTAAATTAGTGACTAAAAGAGATTAATTAAATAAAGGGGCGTAAACTGTCAAATGTTTGATAGTTGAATATATGGGCTAGGAAACCTAATGGATCGAAGGGAGAACGAAATTGTGATGGGGATCCATCAAAATTTCGTCCATAGGCCTTATTCCTGAAGGTTCCATGGGCTGCTTGGTCAATAAGTTGTCCATTAGGGTTTGACTGAAACCCTAGCATCCAGTAGTATAAATAGGGACCCCTAGCTCCCAATTCGGCCACTTGCTTCCAAGGAAACCCTAGGGCTGAATTCAACATCCTCCCACTTCTCTCATATAGTTGCCTTCTTGCTTGTGGTGTTTGTAAGCCATTAGAGGAGTTACAATTGTGACTCTAAGCTCCAAGAAAGAAGAATCAAGCTTCCATTAAAGAGGTAAACATCTAGATTTGATTCTATGTGTTAGTTTTGATATATGTATGCTAGATTAGGGTTTATAAGTCTTAGATTCATTGCATGTACAATAAAGAAACCTAGATCCAAGCATTAGGGTTTGTATGAGCACATAGGATCGTTCTTATGCATAAAACCCATCAGAAAACAACAACCCAAGGTGAGTTCATACCCCTTATTTTTTATTTTTACCTTGTTTTTGGGGGAGAACACAAGTTATTTGTGTGGATCTATGTATGTATGCATGATTTGTGTGTTTTTTCTAGTTATATATGTGTTTATGTCTTACAAACTTCATGAACTTAAAGATCTACTAAAAGATGATGATATTGGTTTAACACAGCACTTATTTTAACTCATCTTAAAAGAAAAAGGTTTAAAGTATATATAGTTTACCTGAAGTTAAGAAAAACTTTATAAAAGGGGCTAAAATCGACAAAATGACAAAAGTATGGGTTATTTATGTAACCCACGGCTAGTAAGGGGTTCAAAAAGGAATTTTTTTCTTAAACAAGGCTAATCTCGACATTTGAGACCTTACAAGGACTAAAATTGTAAACATTTTCATAAATGGGCCTAATTTGGGCTTCTCACGGTCTTGGGCCCAAAAATTGTAAATTTTAATGTTTTGTGGGCTTAAATGTCATTTTCAAGAAAGTTGTGCCAAAGATTGTAGATTTTAATCTTTTGTGGGCTTAAATGTCATTTTCAAGAAAATTGTGGAAAAAATTGTAAAATTTAATTCTTTTGTGGGCTTAAATGTCATTTTCAAGAAAGTTGTGCCAAAAATGTAAGTTTTTGATAAGAAGGGTTAAAGTTGTGAAAATATAAAAATTTGGGCCAAAAAGATAAAATTTTCTATAATGGGCCGAATATGTATATTTTTATAAAAATTAAGCCAAAAATGATATTTTTGACAAAAGTGAGTTAAAGATGTTATTTTTACAAAAACTACAAGTTTTGTCGAAAAAGGGGTCTAAAATGTTATTTTTATTAATATTGGACCTTAATTGTAAATTTTTGGCTTAATGGGCCAAGAATGTAATTTTTATAAAAAGTGGGCCTTTTATGCCATTTTGGTAAATAATTGAGCTAATACTAGCAATATAAAAACAAACGGGCTAATTTTTCCATGCTCATGTTATTGGGCCTTAGTGGCCCATTTATATGCTTGATAGGTCCTGAATACTATTTATATGTTTATTGGGCCTCATTGACCCATTAACATGCTTGACGGACCTTGGATACTCTTTGCGTGCTATTTGGGCTTGTAAATACCCTACATGTGAAATGGACCTTAGTTGTCCTTTTACATATAATTTGGGCCCATGTTATATAATCTCATTCCTTTCGGGCCGGGAAATGACTTACATGTTTAGTGAGCCTTAGTTGTTCACTTACATGGTTCATTGGGCCTGGAATGTGTTTTATATGTTTCTCTTCGCGTAAATTTGATTAAGGATCTAGTGAGACGTGTCGGTTGACACTTATTGAGTGTACGATCGTAGGCTGTAGTTATAACCAGAGTCTCTTGGAGGGAGAGCGGGTGTTTGTGTATAGATCTATACGGGGATGACACCCCACACCTGAGCTGTTCGCTACATGTAGACTAAATCAATCTAGGGTGACGAAAACCTTATTCTATTTTCTGTCAGCGTTCAACAACGCCAAGACAAGCGAAATTGTCATTATTTATTATGGTTATAATGACTCGCTTAGAGGAATTAACATTATGAAAACCATTCTCTTTTCCCTTTGGATTACTCGGGAACATACTTGCACCGGTACTTGACCTCGGGGGTTGACATACCAGCATTCTCTTTTACAGGCAACATAGGGTTGTTTGGGGGCATTCTCTTTACATTATCTTTACATTCGCTACATTCACTTTGACATTCTGTTAAACAATAACACACATGCTTTAATACAAGATCGGACACAAACATACTAAACTATTTTAAGAAAATACATGATTTTTTGGTGATTACAAAGTATGCAAATCATTTTCTCAACATGCTTATGAACTCACCAACATTTTTATGTTGACCTTTTTAAATTAACTTGTATTCTCAGGGAACCGTTGAAGCATGTTGGGCTGAACAAACTAATGGATGTTTTGTTATAATTTATCTCATCGGACTTTATTTATTTTGGCATGTAATATTCAAATACAATACTCGATGTAAACAATGTATGTTGTTATATTACATGTGTGGTGATGATGATGTTATGTTTCAATTATATACTATGTGATGATACTACGAGGATGAAGTCACGCATAAGCCCCTGAACGTTTATGTCGTTTGGTTCGGGGGTGTGACACTTGAGACTCTAAACAAGAAGAAGTAAATGTTGGTCATTATTGACGACTTTTCAAGGTTTACTTGGGTTTTCTTTCTTCGTCAGAAGTCTAAAACGGCTCAAGTGATGATAGATTTCATCAAGAAAATCGAACTTAGTCTGAGAAAGAAAGTTAGAAGAATCAAAAGTGATAATGGTTCAGAATTCAAGAATCAGATTCTTGATTCATTATTGGCTGAATTAGGAATTTTGCATAATTTTTCCATCTCCTTACACACCCTAAAAATGGTTTTGTCGAATGGAGGAGTAGATCTCTATGAGAAGAAACAAGAAAAATGTTGACATGTGTAAATCTACCTTAATATCTCTGGGCAGAAGCGGTTTGGACAACCTGTTTCACTCAAAATTGTTCATTCATTCATCGGTGTTTTAACATCACCCCTTATGAAGTCATCAACAATCGAAAGCCTAATGTTAAATTTTTTCATGTTTTTTGTTGATGGTGCTTTATCATGAATCTGAAAGATAATTTTTCGAAATTTCAGTCAAAATCTGATGAAGGATTATTCTTGGGATACTCGCACAACTCTGTAGCATATCGGGTGTTGAATAAGCAAATAAGAAAGATTGCAGAAACATTCAATCTTACTTTCAATGATTATCACGTCAAACGTGTTGAACAGACTTTCGAACAAAAGCCAATTCTTTTTGAAACGAATGATGAGTCGACAATTGTGAATTCCTTTAATATTGACTATGAATTAATTTTTGGTATTCCATACAGAGCAATAGATATTGAAGTTCATGCTGATGATAATTGGATTCGTGAAGCATCGAAGCATTCTAATGATTTGATGGTGACTAGGGAAGAATATGATTCTCAATCTACCTCAACCTCACAAGTACATGTCGAACGTCTATCTGATTCGCAGGTGATCAAGTAGAGGGGAGCGCTTGAGTTCGATATCACAAGATAATATTAATGTGTCTAGTGTTGAAGGGGAGCATGATCGAAATACACATCCAGTCGATAGGGAGCATGGACAGAACAATTTTGATGTCAAGAGAGGACATCACATTCCAAATCCGTTAGTCGAGGACGAGCTAAATGGATCAATACCTAATGTTTCTACTAATCAAACTGACAACTTTCTTGATGTTTCTGATAATGTGTCGAATGCACGTGAAGGTTCTGAAACGGATGAAATATTCGAAGATGCACCTTTGGATTTTGATCATGCATATCCACCGATGGACATATGGAAACAAAAGCTTCAAAAAGAATAGGTTCTTAGTGATCCTCAAGCTGGAGTTTTGACGTGTGTACAAATTCAAGCTAAGAACGAGATACTGAATGTTCACCAAGAATTATGTATGTTTAATGTGTTCATTTCGAAAATAGAACCAAAAACAGTTAAGGCTGCATTGGAAGATCCTGATTCGATTATTGCAATGCAATCTGAACTTGATGAATTTAAACAAAATAAGGTTTGGAGACTAGTTCCAACACCTAATGATGTTTCACTCATTAATTTAAAATGGATTTTTAAAAATAAAGCGGATAGAAGGCAATATTGCTCGAAACAAAGAAAGACTAGTTGTTAAAGGATATTCGCAACAAGAAGCTATTGACTATGATGAAACCTTTTCCCCTGTTGCAAGACTTAAGGTTGTTCAGATATTTCTTGCATATGCAGCTTGGACCCAAGTACGTTGGGCGTACATAAGGTATGCCGGGCGTACTCCTATGCATGCATAAGGCGGGGAGTCCCCTTGGTACACTGGGCGTACCCATGCATACGCAGGGAGTACATGTGTCAACGGAAAACCCTAATTTTTAGGGTTTGCACCCTATTTAAGCGCATTAAGCTCTCCAAACCTTTCACCACACCAGCCTCCATTGTCTCTTGAGCCATATCTTGAAACCTTAATCCATTTTCCAAAGAGTTTGAGCTTTTGTGTTTTTTGTGTATGTGTGGTGGTTAATGAAGAAGAATATGACTTGTAGAGAAGCATTGGACAAGAAGGAGCTTGGAGATCCATAGGTTATTCATCATTTCTAGTTTATTGGTGGTATAAAGCTCCTACCTTGATGAATCCATTTGTTAGATTTAGTTTAGGGCTTATTTTTATCATATAATTGTCCTTAAGGTGGTTCTTGAGAGTATAAGCTACTTCATAACGTTAAATCATATAGCTTAGTGCTTCTAATGTCCCTTGAGAATAAAAATGGTGTCTTGATGAATTAAGCTCAACTATGGAATGGTTGAATGTTGTTTCATGAATTTAGTATGATAAATCCAATATTTGACCTTTTTAAGCCATGCATTAGAATAAAGTTTGCAACTTTATGGCTTAATACGCTTTAAGGATCCCAGATCTGAACTTGGACATTAGGTCTTAGAGAATTAAGACCTTAAAAGCAAGACTTGGCCAAATGGGGTGTACGTCCGACGTACATGGGTGTATGCTGCGCGTACGCACTTGGGGTCCCGACGATGCAAATATCTTGAGTACATCGGGCGTACAGATGGTACGCTTAGCGTATTCACCAGAGGAGATTTTGGGCTTTCAATCTCGGGCCATTTTGGACTTAGGGATTTGGTAATTTTTTAGGACACAAGCCTTGCTGTGATGGGCATTATTGATCTTGGACCCATAGTGGGCATGGAATATCTTTTGGGCCTTGGGTTAGTTTTGATTTGGGCCTTAGTGTGTTAAGCCTAATAAGGGAAGGGTAAAGCAACCTTTTTCCCTTAAAGCCGAAACTTAGGGTTTGGACTCTCGGGTTAGGTTATTGACCTAATTTCTAATTACAGCTTTATAATTTGTGGTTTAGTGAGAGGATTTCAATGTTTAGTAGCTCACGTGTGATTTGATATCTTCAATCTGCGGTAAGTTTCCTATACTATACTCGTGGGTCGAAGGCACCAATGCCGGCCCACTAGATTATGTTAGTAGAAGATAGATGTCTTCATGACGATTCCATCCTATGTTTATCTATACCTGTGTCTTCGTGACTTTTGTTGATGTGATTGTATACTTAGCTGTAGGGGTGAAATAGACCAAGTCCTGGTTGAAAGATATTGACCGGTTGAAAGATACCGAAGGGGTGAAATAGACCTAGTACCGGTTGAAAGATACCGATGGGGGTGAAATAGAACCAATATGGTTTTAACTGTTATGTATGTATGGTTTGGGGTATTTTAGGGGAGCTCGCTAAGTTTTGTGATTGCAGATTTTAGTTTATGTTTCAGGTATGTCTAGCTCGGAAGGGAAGGGCCCGACTTGATCGCACCACATCCGCTCATATTTTCCGCATTATGTGATTTTGGGATTTATACCAGATATTAATCACTATGATACACTTTTGGTTGTTTTGACATGATTATTGGATGTTTGAAATGAGTAAAAAGTAAAAAAAAAAATTGAAACTTTTGGGATGTTACAAGTTGGTATCAAAGCATTGGTTTGAGGGATTCAAGCATACTCCTGGGTGTGCCTAAACTCAAATCGAGGATTTGGTAGATTTTCCATCAAAAGAAAAAAATTAATTAAGGGATTTAAATAAAAGAAAGGGGTTTCATGTGTGCAATCAATTGAGCTCAAGTAAGTCTTTCCAAAATACCCATACATGTTATATGTTTTACGCTATGATATGAGAATTTCATGCAAGATTAGGGCTAAGGATCTGCTCAGGATTGCAAGATAGAATGTTAGAAGAGACGCCTTTATATGCCTATTATATGAGTTTATAGATATACATCCTGGTATGAGATCAATTATCTGATAAGATGGCCATATTAGGTTCTGTTCTGATTTGAATTGCTTGATACTCGAATGTTGCATGCTTTGTGCTTTTAGGAATTTTTATTAGTACCACCTGACTAGTGGATGAATGTGTTTAGTTACATATTATTGAGATTAGATGATTTTAGAAGGATAGGTTTAACTATATGGCGTAGCTCTTATTTGAGTCCAACCATTGTAGTGTGGGACCTTTCATTTAAAGAATTATCTAGTACCGATAATATGTAATTGTGTTCGTGTGGTAGTTAGATGGTATTAGTGGGAGTTCCTTCTGCAGCTGATAGCAGCGAGTGGTGAGCAAAAGGAACCCTAGGAAGTTCTTGGAATATGTATTGGCAGGTAGGAAGCCTTATAATATTAGGAGAGTATTAGATAGGAAAGAGTGACTTAGAGGAGTTGAGATAGTCCTTGAAGAGGGTATAGATAGCTGTGGAAGGTAGTATTGAGCCCATACTACTAGATGATTTATACCCGAGACCAGGAAGACCACGATGAATCTAGGAAGCTCGAGAGTGTGAACCTCTTTGTGTGTTTACTGATTTTTTATGTGGTTACGTTTTAGCATGGTGGTGACACGCAATGGACCAGGGGGTTCAGGATCTGGATTTGGTTAGGGCACGAGCACCGAACTAATTGTTAATGTGCAACATCTAGCAAGGGAGTTCCTAGACATGCAACAAACGGCTGAGACTAGCAAAGATAACCACCAAGTTCAGAGAGAGAGCCCTATTGCTACCTTAGTATGTCACAGACGAGGAGATGTGGAAGACTCGGTACCATGACATCTTGAGATTAGATATTCGGGAGTTTGTCAGTTTTTCTGTCTGCCCGACACTGGATGACATGATATCTAGAGCCCGGGAAAGGGATATTAATTTGGATCATATAAGGAAGAGGAAGGTAGAGCACGGGCAAATGAAAAGGGTTTCAAAAAATAAACCCAAGGGCTTCTATTCTAAATCGAACGGCTAGCAGAGCCGGAACCGTTGTGGCAAGTGCGACATGGCACATGACGGGGTATGTAGAGCGAGTGGTTCGGGTTGCTAAGAGTTCGGCAAGACATGACATTTTTGTAGGGATTGTACTACTACCACCACCACCACCTAGATATCATATCTGATTTGCTTTCATTGCAATCAGAGGGGCCATAAGAAGGCCAACTACTCGAGCTTAGCATCAGGAGGACCAGTAGCAACACCTGCTCCATCGACTTTGAGGATCACTGATGGTCTCCAGGGCAAGGAGGAGGTGCCATTTGTTTGGAGTAGGGAACTTTAGCTGACAACCGAGGAGGCTCATGCAACACCCGATATGGTCATTGGTATGTATATTCTCCTTATCTTTTTATTTATGTTATGTGTCTTGCTTATATGTTTGTATTGTTAAATAGGTCCGTTCCTTGTGAACAGTATTCATGCGTTGGTCTTGTTCGATTCGGGGGCTACCCGATCTTTTGTATCCATTGAGCCTAGCAGGAGGTTTGATGATGTCCCCATAGTGTTAGATTATCCACTAAAGGTTGAGATTGTGGATGACCATCAACTACAAGTGTTGATGGTTCATCGGGGATTGACTTTGGAGTTCTTGAATGAGCAGTATCCGATTGATTCGGTTCTGATTCCCCTGCACGAGAGCAAGCTCATTGTAGGGATGGATTGGTTGAGCCCTAATGGGGAAATGATTGATAGTGGGGTTTGGTTGGTACATGTTCAGATCCCAAGTGGAGGAGAGTTGGTGATCCATGGTGAGGGTGCTCAGCATGGGCTAGCTCTACATTCGGCAGCCAGAGCCAGGTGTTATCATCAGCAAGGATGTTCTGGGTTTGTGGTCTATGTGATGGATACCCGGAAAAAAGGTGAGATGACCAAAGATGATGTACCGATTGTACAAGAGTACTCGGATGGGTTCCCGGAGGACTTTCCAGGAGTGCCTCCGGAGAGACAGGTGGAGTTTCGGATTGAATTGGTTCTAGGTGCGGCTCCGATAGCCAAAGCACTTTATCGACTAGCACCCCCAGAGATGCAGGAGTTGTCTACGCAGCTGCAGGAGCTGCTAGACAAGGGATTTATTCAACAGAGTAGTACACCATGGGGAGCGCCGATTTTATTTGTGAATTAAAAGGATGGGACACATCGGATGTGTATTGACTACCAGGAGATTAATAAGATAACAGTGAAGAACCGTTACCCACTCCCGAGGATCAACGATTTATTTGATCAACATCAAGGTGCATCTTGGTTTTCCAAGATTGATTTGCGTTCGGGTTATCACCAGACGAGGTTTAGAGAGGAGGATATGCAGAATACGACCTTTCAGACTCACTATGGTCATTATGAGTCTGTGGTGATGCCTTTCGGGATCACCAATGCTCCAGCCGCATTAATGGACCTTATGAATCGCGTATGCAAGCCCATGTTGGATCAATCTGTGATTGTGTTTATTGATAACATCCTGGTCTATTACAAGACTGAGGAGCAGCATGAGGAGGATCTGAGTGAGGTATTGGAGACTCTGAGGAAGGAGAGATTGTATGAGAAATTCTTTAAGTGTGAGTTTTGGTTGTGTGAGGTGCAATTTATGAGGCACCTTGTTAACCAGAGCAGCATTCTGGTTGATCTAGCCACGATCAAGGTGGTGATGAGGTGGGAGGTTCTGAGGTCTCCATCTGAGATTCGTAGTTTCCTTGGATTAGCATATTACTATCGGAGATTCATTCAGGGTTTCTCCAAGATAGCGGTTCCTTTGACTCGGTTGACGAAGAAGACTGTCAGATTTCATTGGGAGCCTGAGCAGTAGGCAACCTTTGAGACTCTGAGATAGAGATTATCTGACGTGCTGATTATGACCCTGCCAGAGGGTGTTGAGGACTTTTTGGTATATTGTGATGCTTTGATCACGGGCCTGGGTGTAGTTCCGATACAGCAGGGTGATGTGGTCGCTTACGCCTCGAGGCAGTGGAATCCTCATGAGGCGAACTATCCTACGCATAATCTAGAGTTGGGGGTTGTGGTGTTTTCCCTCAAGATTTGGTGACATTATCTCTACGGGGTCGACAGTACTATCTACACGGATCACAAGAGCCAGAGGTATTTGATGGATTAGTCGAAGCTGAACATGAGGCAACATAGGTGGTTGGACGTGGTAAAGGATTACGATTATGAGATTATTTATCACTCGAGGAAGGCCAACAGGGTGGCTGATGCTCTTAGATGCAAGGCGGTTTCTTCCTAATCAGGGATGTATGTTTAAGGATGACGGGGATTACCCCACTATTAGATCGGATCCGAGAGGCTTAGGTTGAGGCTATGAAGGAAGAGCACCAGAAGAGAGAGCGCAGAGTGGGGCAGGTGGCTTCCTTCAATTATGATAGTCGAGGGTTATTGAACCTTCATCGGAGGGTGTGGGTTCCATACGGGGGTGGTGTGCGACAGGTTTTGATGGTGGAGGCACACAAGTCAAGATTCTCTACTCATCCTGGAGCGACAAAAATGTATAGAGATCTACGAACTGATTATTGGTGGCAATGTATGAATGGCCATGTGCATGGTATGTGGAGAGGTGTTTGACTTGCAGGAAAGTTAAGGCTAAGCATCAGCGGCCCTATGGAAAAATGATGTCGTTGGATATTCTCGTTGGGAAATGGGAAGAGATTATAATGGATTTTATCACCAAATTTCCTCGGACGATGCATGGAGTGTATTCTATATGGGTCATCATGGATCGACTAACCAAGAGTGCGCATTTTATCCTGATTCAGGAGAGTGCCTCTGCGGAGAAGTTGGCAGACATCTACAATCGAAAGGTTGTGGCATGTCATGGGCTGCTGGTTTCTGTGGTCTATGATAGGGGTGTTAGGTTCACTTCCAGGTTCTGGAAGAGGTTCCACAAGGATTGGGGTACTTGTCTGCACTTTAACACGACTTTTCACATGCAGATTGATGGTCATAGTGAGTGGACTAAACAGACTTTGGAAGATATGTTGCGAGCATGCATTCTAGATTTTAGCGGTAGTTAGGATATGTATGTCCCGTTGGGGGAATTTTCCTATAGCAATAGTTATCACGCTAACATTGATCAACATCCTTTTAAGATGCTTTATGGGAGGAAGTGCAGGATGCCGATTTGTTAGGGGGAGGCCAGTCAGCGAATCATAGGGAGTACCAAAATGGTACT
Source organism: Lactuca serriola (assembly GCF_051521515.1). Lineage (NCBI taxonomy): Eukaryota > Viridiplantae > Streptophyta > Magnoliopsida > Asterales > Asteraceae > Lactuca > Lactuca serriola. The sequence continues at coordinate 49,900,723 of NC_136415.1, forward strand.
CAAGACGACCGAAATAATTAAGCAAGTTCGTGGTAGACTTCAGACAGCGCAGAGTCGGAAAAAGCGCTACGCAGACAGACGTCAGCAGACTTGGAGTTCTAGGTCGGGGATATGGTACTGCTGAAGGTGTCACCTTGGAAAGGTTTCGTCCAATTCAGGAAGCAAAGCAAAATAGGCCCCATATATTGGTCCTTTTAAGGTTTTAGCCCGGGTGGGCAGGGTGTCATATCATTTGGATCTTCCAGAGGAACTCAGTCAGATTCAGATCACTTTCACGTCTCTCAACTACGGAAGTGTTTGCTTGATAATTCTGCAGTGGTTCCATTAGAGGATATTCAGGTGGATGACCCCCTGAATTACATTGAGAGACTGGTGGCGATCCTCGACTGGAAGACGAAAACCTTGTGGAACAAGGTTGTGGGATTGGTGAAGGTGTAGTGCTAGAACCGAGAGAACATTAGTCTGAGGAGGAGATGAGAGAACATTACCCATGCATGTTGTTTGATTATATGTTATATGAATTGCATGCTAGAATGAGGCTAGGGATACTTTCAGGAGTTGCATGATAGATTGGTCTGATATGTGATGCCTTGTTGCCTAGGGAGCATTGGATGCTATGCTAGATTGGGATTATGTATTGGTATCAGTAATTGCTAAGTGTATGTTTTAAAAATTGTATACGGTTAGGATCAAATAGCCCTAGAATGATTTATTTGGCCTTATTTCCTGTTCCTCGTTGGGTTGTGGTCTTAGGGTAAAGTCTTTTATTCGACAGTCTATTTGATCCTGTATTGTGTATAATTTGCATGCATAAGGAAACCGGCAGTGAGAGTGGAAGTTCCTAAATTGAGTTGTAGTATGTGAGTGTGAATGTTCCTTGCTTACTCTAAGGATTGGAATGTTACTACATGAATGTTGCCTGCTTTGTGCTTTGTGGAACTCTTAGGTAATGAAAGTTGGTTACTAAGTGAATATGTTAAGTCACATGTGACAAATGTTGAATAATCTCAGAGTGATGGATTTGACCCTATTGCACAGCTCTCTTTTGAGTCTAACCGTTGTAGGAATGAGTATGTTACTAAAAGTATTATCTAAGCTTTGTTGCATGTGATTTTATTTATGAGGTGGGCAACTGACATTATGGGGAGTTCTTTAGCAGCTGATGGTAAGGTGAGGTCGGGAACTTAGGAAAGCCTAGGAAGTGCTTCAGTGGGTTTAGTTGCACTATTTAGCGATCATGTGGGTATCAGTTTGAGAAGGTGACCTAGAGGATTTGGGATGTTTCTTGAGGAAAGTATGAATAGGTGTGGAAGGTAGCATTGGGCCCGTACTACTAAAAGCACAGGATCCATACTTGAATCAGGAAAAGTTTCGAAATATAGGGAGCCTGAGGGTTGAGGATTCTTGGGTATGTTCTGGATCATTTACCTGTTTGTTTTTCAATATGGTGATGAGCACTCGGGAAGGAGGTTCGGGTTCGGATTAAGTCTCTGGTGTAGGTGTCGAGCCAATCGATGAACGCATATGAGAGTTCATCTCATCAGAGATTATGCATAGTATTTTTTGAATGGAATCATGTGATCTTCGATTCAGTCAAGGATGGGATTTTGGAGCTCTTGGATGGTCATCTCGGGGCCTTCCGGGTTGAGATTGTAACGGGGCATTTGGGGGCTCAGATGGAGCCCAATGCTTGTGGATCTCTAGAATCCTTTAGGAAGGAGGATCCTATTGTCAACTCTTGTCACTTGGGATTAGAGGTGGGTTATGAACCATGTTTTTAGGGGAATCGATCCCATGATCGGATTGCTACGGAGGTCTCACAAGCCCTACGTGAGGAGTTACCCGATATCATTGGATGTGTCACTGATAGATTAGTCATCGGGTTTTGGGGCCAGAACTTGGTTGTTCAGAAGGGTGATGGGATGGTCGTGGTAACCTAGGAGCAAGAGATTTATTTGGAGCACCTGGGGAAGAGGGAGCCAAAGCTTGTGCAGGTTGAGGGTCCTGTGAAGAGACCCAAGACTTCAGATCAATAATTGAGGGGACAACAGGGTCGGGGTCAGTGCAGCACGTGCAGGAAGCATCACGATGGGGTTTGTCGTTCTAGGGGCATGGGCTGCTACAAGTGTGGAAGGGTTGGCCACGTCATTCAGGATTGTCCTCAGGGGGCAAGCTTGTTATGTTTTCACTACAATCAAGTGGGGCACAAGAAGGCTGGTTGTCCGATGTCGAGGGGCGGAGTAGTGAGTGCACCTGCTCCGTTTTGTTTGAGGATCTCTGATGCTAGTGAGGATGGGATAGGATCCCTAGATGGGAGGAGCCGAGTAGTGCAGTTTCAGTCAGGGGAGACCAGGGTTCCATTAGGTACTATCGCAGGTATGTTATTTTTTTTTCTTTCTCCATGGTCTTTATTAGTATTTATATTGCTTGGGGATTCTGTATTCATTTGGGTAAGCCTTATCTTTGTTATAATTCTCTATCATTTTTTGGGTTATATCATCAAGAATTGTTATATGCCATTTGCATGCCATGAATCATAGTGGGTCGTATCTTGTTGAACGGGTTTCGGTGTGTTCGATTGTTGTTCCGGTTCTTTGATGGGATCAATTCAGGGGTGTTGTATGGAAGGTCTATGGTCAGGTTTAGTGAGTTAATTCTCCAAGTGAAGTCAGGGTTCAGTTGTTTTAGCATTTGATCTGGTGGGATCGACAGTCATCTTTGGAAGAACTTTGGGCTCAATCACTACCATTTCTAGGGAAAGAGTGGTAGCAAGAAGATAGTTGTGTCAGTCGCAATAGTTTGGTTGGTCATTGGACGCTCCAAGGAGATATATCTATTTCAAGGGTTATGGTCATTGTCACCAGCATAAAGGACTTAAGGATTTGGGTACTGTATCACGGGAAGCGATTGGGGTTGTCGAACTTGTTGAGATTTCGGTGAGTATTCATCTTGATTTCAAGATCTATGCGATCATTGGGATTGGCTAGTGATGGAACACTAGTATTGGTAAGCGCAGGTTGTCGACAGTTCAATCATAAGGAGGTAACATGGATTGAGAATGCATCAAACTTCATGGGCTGGGAGAGCTTCGACGAATCCAAGTGGAGGAGAATTGTTCAGATTTCCGGAAGCTGAATCAGGCGTGAACTAGGATGAGTTCACATCCCCGTTGGGAGGGAAGACAATTCAAGTAGTCGTCTGGATTGCAGATTGTGGACGTTAGGAGTTCAGGAAACTTCCAACAGCTGGTTGGTGTCCTCTTGGTGATGGATAGCAGGTTTCGATGGATCCAGGTTAAGTGTTGTGTTAGAGCCTCTCTGCCTGTCCTCGTCTGATTAAGGTTTCGGGGTTTGAAGCATGATATGAACACCTGATTGGGAGCATATTCTGGTGCGTGTTCGACTCAGGGTGAGTATGGATGGACTTATATATGAGCGGTAAGACCATGGGAGATGTCCATGGCAATATAGAAGTGTTGTAAGACTGCGGGGTGGATCGTAGCATTCACTGGGTAGGCAGATAGTGAGGGAGTGTTGTGAGATTGTGGGGTGACCCGTAGAATTCACCGGTCCTTGTGTAGTGGTGAGGGCATGGAAAATCTATGATTTGGTTGGTGGATTTCTTCAGAGGGATTAGTCCATAGTAGGTCAGTTTGTAAAACTATGCGAAGGCCACATCATTCATGGCATTAGGAAAGTGGTTGGTCATTTGAGGCCAGTTGTGATATAAGACTACATTTGGTCATGTATCATCGACTATTAGCATTGGATTTGGAGGCACCAGGTTTGTCGGTCGATTATGATCGGTTGGATTGGAAAGTTTGATGGAGAAATAGTGGCAAGATAGCTAAGGCAATTATGGTCAAATGAGTCCTTCATTAGAAAGTCGCATGGTGCGACTGTGGGTGCATATTTGACTCAACAATCGGATGGGAATCTGGCGAAGCGGTTAGTTGGAAGGTAAGTTGGGACCAGGGAGGTCTCGACTGCTTGTGGATAGTAGCTAGGGGCATCAAGATGAGTCAAGGCAGTATTAGTGATTTGGGACTCGTGTGTGGAGTCGCATGTTATTCGGAGAATATGCAAAGGCACTTGCAACTTGGATTAAATAATATCAGATTAATTGATTCGAACCTGCTGCGCAGCTCTCGTCTGATTCTAGCCATTGCAAGGATGAGTTTTCTACTCAAAGGATTATTGATCCTTCTGTCAAGTAAAAGTGTTCTGCAGCAATGAATGGTCAAAGGTTTTGTTCCCAATAGAAGCATCAAGGTAATCAAGGGTTGGAAGTGTTTTGTTTAGTTTGGAATTCAATGAGGACTTGGCCTGGTAGTGATGCGGTATGGGCGGTCTGTCGGGGTGTCAGACCAATTCTAGATTTCAGATTTCGGGTAAGGTGGAAGTGGTTTCTACAAGAGATTAAGGATCGGTTCTTCATCGGGTTTGGAGAGTTCTGCTAAGGTTAGTTTTGGTTTGGAGACTCCCTAGCACACACTTAAATGATGGAACGTCCTAATTGCATACTTAAACAATTAAAGAACATAAAAATAAAGAGGGAGAAAAAAGAACAGACTCCCCTGGGGTAGTAGTGGCAAGATCAAATGGGGTTGCTAAAAGTTGCTCTAAAATTTACGGGAAGACTAGAAACTCGAATGTTGCTTCTGAATGTGTAGGAAAATAAGACCAAGAACACCGACTTCTAAAATTTGGTGCAAATGATTGCAAATTAATGCAATGTATAGTGACTATGACATAAGAAGTGTCGACCATGTCGTGGCGTCGAGTGAGGAAGAATCTGAGACGTGAATAAAAGCTTGGCCACGACGTTATAAGTGTCGACCACGTCGTGGTGTCGAAGATAACAATATCCATTGTCGATGAAAAACTCCCCCATGACATAGGAAAGTGTCAACCATGTTGTAGCAGCTGGGGAGATACTTCAGACAGTGAACCTGATCGAGTATAATATAGTTTTGATAAGCAAGGGTGTCGAACTCAAGGAGAACGGTAGTGAATGAATATTATAGTATTTGATTATAAGTTATTTCAAATAAAATGGAACAGTAAAAAAAGGGTTTTATTTTTAAAACTCACCTAAATTAAACTAACTATATAAAATTATTGGAAACAAATCACTTTAGGTACTCAAGTTTAGATTGGATTACTTCTCAAAATCATGGTTAACTTCATTAATAGTCCAATGGATCTATTAGTTAGTTACCGAATTATAATGTGACTAGTTATCCTGATCCAATTCCTAGTACTAATGATTAATGAACAACTAACACAATGATCATGCAATTACTGAACACATTGTTAATTTAATATATTCAGATTATGAATGATATGATCTAATGATTTCTCATCAATGGTGATGACAATCAAACGAAGTATAGCATGGATATATAAGCTCTCTAACACAACCAAAGTCACAGATTAACATTACCTAACCCTAGTATTTGATCAATCTCTGGTTCTAACAGTTTATGATCATAAACTAATTAAGATTCAAGTTAATGTAATTAGATTGGTCTTCATAACTTCACATAAATCAGTAATAGGAAAGAAAACCATAAATTTAACATAATAGGTGATGACCATTAATCATAATTACCAAACTAATAAAATCCAAAATCATTGAAATCAACACATAAAATCGAGTTTTATCTATTCCAAACAAAAGAAACAGGTTTTAACACATGAATTCAGAAAGTAAAAACAAAGGGAACATAATTGGAATACTAATCATGATCAGAAAGCAAACCAAATGAGTCCTGACATGAATATGCTCTCGATTCCTTTAGATCTTCGCTCCATATTAGCTTAACGGCCCTTTAGCCGCCTTCTAGACCCTTAAAACGGCTACTTGGGGGTTTATAATCGTAGGAATGAATCTAGGGTTGAAGATATATCATTAAGGGTAATTTTCGACTCTATTTATAGTTTTTAACTGGTCAAAACTTTGTGGTTGACTACCACCACATCGTGGTTCTCGCAGAAATCCCGTATCCGCCAAGTCATTTGTTTGGTCACGAATATTCTATTCACAACGTCGTGGTTAGATCACCACATCGTGGTGGATGAGAATCAACATTTTCTCAAAACACTAAAGTCATCTAGATTGTGCCTAGTTTTCATAACATTTTAAATCTCGTTAATCGGAGTTACGAGGCAAGAGATATGGCCAAAACACTGATTAGGGGTTAAGCTGACCAACAAGATCATGTTTGTGTCTTTTTAGCTCCTTTCTCCTCCTTTTGCATTCCAGCTCCTATTTTAACTGTAATTGAACATTTCAAAGCATATTAAGTGTCTTTTAGTTCTAAATAACATAAAAAATCGTATAAAATAATAAGAAAATGTCATAAATATATGTATAAAATAGACGTTATCAGTAGGCCTGCCAACGCTTGTCAGGATCCTGCATAGGAAAGGAAAGAAGAAGGAGAAGAAGATAAGAGAAAGAAGGAATAGGAAGAGAAGAATGGAAAGAGAGAGAAGACCCCAGTTAGGGATGACTAAACCTAGCGTTAGTTTTGATTAGTAAAAATAATTTAACATCTTTGTTTGTAAACAATATATTTTTGTGGGGTTGATGGGAAATCCCTTTTTAACTTCATGTTATGGTTGCTGATAGCTTATTTTATTTCCTTATTTTTATTAGTTTATTTTAGTATTTTTAGCTCTTTTTATTAGTGTTGCATTTTATATTCTTTATTTTCTTTATCATGGATCGTATCGGGTACTTTCTATTTTGTAGGAGATATTTTGCAGGGTTTTGGAGATCGTTGCGGTTGCGGTTTGACTGCAGTTGGGCTTAGTTGGATTTTCGATGCATTAATGGGCTTTACGGATCTATCAAAGGAAATTTGGACTTAAAAATTTGAAGATTTGGATGAAGTGGGCTTTTGAAGATGGGTCATGGATTGTTATTTTGGGCATGGACTATCCATATTTAAAACTTGAAGGTGATTAGCCAAATTTGAATCATGTGAGGCATGGAGGGGACCAGGGGAATCTTGGGTAGTGGAGTGGTGTAGTGGAGAAAAATGGACGAATATCATTCCAACAACACTTGTGAGGGTGAAGTCTCAGTCGCGCAACACTTGCGTGGGTACCCGCGCAACTGCACACTTTTGAGCATTTTGGTCATTTTGTTCACCATTTACCTTGGGGGGTTGGATCTTTCAGATACACTTTGATATTCCTCCATTGGGGACCATTAGAGGCGATTTTGGAGCTTGATACTCATTCTTCTCATCTTTCTAAGTAATTGGTAGTTTCTTTATGCAATTACACTTTTTGTGATTGTTATTTTGTTTCCATGAGTGGCTAATTTCTATATCTTAGTTAACTTTGGCTAAAACCCTTGGATATTTGTGGGTTTTTGAAGGATTCATGCTTAATTATCATTTATCTTATGTTTATGATTCTAGTTCATATCTCTTATGTTTGTTTAATACTTTGATCATGAGCTTGGTACTTGAATGAGAATTTTTTGGTTTATTTCTTTGGTTTAGCATTGAATCATTAAATTTACTTAGAACAAGGGCTTTATGCTGCTAGAAATCATCTCTAGCTTATGAATCATGACTCTTCTATGGATGTGTAAGCATTGACATCCTCTAGGAATTGCGGATTCCTTCATTCTTAATGCTAATCAACTTCTTGGGTTTAATTGCTTCAATTGAATCATTGATTTTGATTAAGAAGGTGCGTTGTGGGCTTCCCCAACCTCCATACTACGTATGAGGAATCTTGGCATATCATGCTTCATGATTTCTATAACCAATTTGGGATGAATGATAAGCTTCAGATTGAATCCAAATGATAAACACACAAATGTTCATTGTGTTGAATTGCCTTGGTTAGCCAATTCTCTCCAATATTTGAGCATCTCACCATCTTTGCTTAATTGCAAGTTTTTTTAGTTATTCAAGTCTTTTAGTTTTTAAGCAATCATAACACCCCCCCCCCCTTTTTCAATTGTAGTTAGTTAGTTTATTTACACTAGTTCTATTGGATTGTATTGGTGATTGAATACAACCATTTCCCCGAGGATCGATACCCCTTTTTACCATTATATTACGTTCTATTTGCAAAAAAAGGGTGTAATTTGCTTGGTGGACTTGACATCCCACCAGTTGATTCGTATTTCTCTTTGCTTGCGTGGTTGATATGATTGTAGTAGTAGGATTTATGAGGATCTTTGGGTTGTTAGGATACTTAATAACCCACAATAGTTAATTTTCTTCTAAGGATCCTTATGCAATCAAGATCCTAAATAGTTCAGGTTTTACAAGAAATCTTAAGATCCAAATAACATGAAATAGTTAGTTATTGATTTGGGATCTTAAAATAGTTAAGATCTTCAAGAGAATAAACCCTTCATCATTATTTAGGAAAAACAATTTTAAAGATAGATAGAACCCGATGATCTTTAGGTTTCGCAATCTTCTGATTTAGGAGAAATCTTGAGTTATGATCCCTTTAGTTCCATATGATCTTTGGAGTCTGGGTAGAGAAGGCCCCATGTTAGGAGACCTTTAAAGATTCTTACGTTGCTTTTCAACTGAGATAAATATTGCTTAGCTAATAACTAGGGAAGATCCCACTTTAAATAACAACTGGGAAAATTCCACTATAATTGGGGAAAATCCCACTTTGAATAATAACTTGGGAAAATCCCATAATGACTAGGGAAAATCCCACTTCGAATAATAACTGGGGAAAATCCCGTAACAACTGGGTAAAATCCCACTTCGAATAATAACTGGGGAAAATCCCATAATAACTGAGGAAAATCCCAAAATAGCTAGGGAGAATCCAAACCAACATGATAATCTTATAAACATTAGAATTTTACAGGGGAGGATCCCAACTTAGGATAACATGTTAATGTTATAAATCTTAGAATTTTACTTTAGGATCCTAACATATATTTAGAAATAAGAGGGTTTCCAAGTCACTAAAGAATGAAATGATCCCCTTATTTACATGTCATAGTTAGATATCAGACGTCCAAGCGAGGTGTAGAAACCTTATCTTGTGTGAAAGAGGTCATTAACTCTTTAAACCTTAGAGGGGATTAAGTACCCTTAATCGTAGGAGAGATTATCAGTCTCTTTTCGTGGTTATTAAGATCCTTAGATTCTGCATGTTGAAAACTTTATATTGGGGTGTGAGTTAGCTTGGCTAACTCCCCTCCGATGATTAATTCAATAATGGTTTTTTGAAAAATTAAATGAAAGAATTAGATAAAAGTAAGCTAACTCCCACCCGATGCATAATTCAATAACGTTTTTTTGAAAAATTAAATGAAACAATTAAATAAAAGTAACGGGTAGATAGCGGGTGTCGTAACTTTGTTGGATAATATTTAATACAGCTTACATGAATTATGCTTTTAGATCTGTAACATTCCAGGATCTTGTCAGAATGTTTCCTTCAAGGGTAGCTAACCAATATTCCCCCTTTCCTACTTCTGAATAGATAAGATATGGTCCTTCCCACGTAGGTGCCAATTTACCTTCATTGGGATCCTTGGTATTTTGGAATGTCTTCCTAAGGACCAAGTCACCTATTTGGAATCTTCTTACTTTAATGTTCTTATTGTATGATTTAGTGATCCTTTGTTGATGAGAAGCAATGCGGATCTTAGCAAGATACTTGAGTTCATCGATAGTGTCAAGATCTTGGGCTAGGATCATATCGTTGTTCTCTTGATCCTGTAGTTTCTATATTATCATTGGGATCACCACTTCAGTTGGGATCAAAGCTTCTGTTCCAAACACCATGGAGTATGGTGTTAAGCCAGTGGTTGTTCTTGAAGTGGTGCTATCTGCCCATAGGACAAAAGGGAGTTCTTCTGTCCCTTTTCTTTAAATTGTTGACTATGATTTTTTTGTTAGATTCAACTTGACCATTAGCTTGAGGATGAACATGAGTGGACATTATCATTTTAATTCCATAACTCGTGAAAAAGTCTCTAGTCCTTTTGCTTATGAATTTGGATCCATTGTCGCATATGATTTTAGCAGGGATCCCGAATCGGGTCAAAATATTGTCTCTGATAAATGAGACTACTTCCTTGTCTCGTATTTAAATAAAGGCCCCGACCTCTATCCATTTAGAGAAATAGTCTATCATTACTAACATGAAGACCTTTCGACTAGGAGCTTTTGGTAGCTTGCCAACTATATCCATTCCCCATTCATGAATGGCCAAGGGGAAATGATATGATGTAATGGTTCTGCAGGTTTATGAAGGATATTTCTATGCCTTTGGCAAGCATCACATCTTTATGTGTATAGTAAGGTATCTTTCTTCATCATTGGCCAGTAGTACCCCGTCCTTAAGACTTTGGAGGATAAAGATCTACCCCCATCATGGTTACCATAATCTCATTCGTTTATATCCTTTAGTACTTAGGTAGCTTCATGACTTTCCAAGCATCTCAAATATGGACCAGCCATGGATTTCTTGTTTAGCTTCCCTTGGATCATCACGATACGTGAGACCCTCATCTAGAATGCTCTATCGCCTTTCTCTTCTCTTGGAAGTGCGCCATTCTGGAGATATTCCATAATTGTATGGATACAGGATTTTGAGCTTTATGGAGGATCATAGATGTCAGGATCCTGGAAATTAGGATCTTGAGGAAGTGATTGGGAATCAGAATCATTGATTGTTGCTACGTTGGTTGTTTGATCATGGTTATTGGGATTGTCTGGTTATTTGGAGGGATCTTATATCATTGGGATCACTATGTGAATTATAAGGATCCCGTTTTATGGTGGGATCCTGAGGGAAGATCCTAGGTTGGCCAATACGTCTGCCTCGACGTTTTCTTCTCTAGGAACTTGACTTAGGCTAAGGCTTTGAATTCGAAGGCTAATTTTTAGAGGATTTGGAGCTATAGTGCTAGTCTTAAGCCTTTTACTGCATAGGATCCATTAAAATGATTAATTAACAATAAGGAATCAACAAATACCTGAAGATCCTTGGTAAATTATAATCTCATGATTAATGCTTCGTAAGCCTCGTTGTTGGTTGCTTCGAATTCACAGTTGACTACATTCAGTATGATGTCCCTCCTATGGTGATTTTAGTATAATCCATAGTCATGTTACTCTAATGTCGAAAGTTCCGTCAGTGAAGAGTGTCCATCTTCCCATGCTTTCTTCTTTTCGGAGTTCTTTTCTTTCCAATTCTACTTAAGCTTGTAGATCATCACTAAAATCAGCCACAAAGTGTGCTAGTTCTTGTGATTTTATTATTGATCTTGGTTCATATTTGATGTCATATGTGCTTAGCTTCACAGACCACCTTGATATCGTACCTTACATCTCTGGTTTTCGCATAACATTCTTAATGGGGTAATTAGTTCTTACATGTATAGAATGTGTTTCAAAATAGTGTCTTGATTTTGTGGAAGCAGTTACCAACTCAAGTATTAGTTTTTCAAGATGGGAGTACCTGGTCTCAGGATCCAAGACATTTTTACTTACATAGTAGATGGGATGTTGGTCCCCGTTAAGATCCTTAGCTAAAATTACACTTACAACGTTGGAGAATACTGAAAGGTATATTAGGAGCGGTTCCCCGTCTAGTGGTTTCACCAACAAGGGTGCCGAAATTAGATAATTTTTAAGTTTCTGAAAAGCATCTTTATGTTCTTTATTCCATTCAAACATTTTTTTTGAAGATGTCATAGAAAGGTTTCACCTCTCAGAGGATCTTAAGATGAACCTGTTTAGGGTTTCCATTCTTCCTGTTAGTCTTTAAATATCCTTTGTTGAGGATGGGGATCTTAAATCAATGGTGGCCTTTATTTCATCCGTACTTGCTTCTTTTCCTCTTTTAGTCACCATATATCCAAGGAACATACCATATCTCATTCCAAAATGGCATTTGGAAGAATTCAAGTTCATGTTGTATTCGTCCAGTATGTTGAAATCTTCTTCAAGATCCTTGAGGTGATCTCCAGCTTTCTTTGACTTGACCACCATGTCATCGATGTAGACGTACATGGTGTCCCCCAGTTTATCCTCGAACATCCGGTTAACTATTCTTTTGTATGTTGCACTTTCATTTTTAAGACCAAATGGCATAACAGTATAGCAATATATACATGTTGAGGTTATGAATGTGGTATCCTCCTGATCAGATGGTTCTATTTGAATTTGTTGGAATCCTGTTGATGCATCCATGAATGTTAATAGTTCATGGTCAGCCGTAGAATCTATCATGGAATCTATGTGTGGCATGGGGAAAGGATCCTTGGGGCAAGCCTAGTAAAGATCCGTATAGTCCACTCATAGTCTTCATTTTCCATTTTTTTATTTACGACGACCACGTTGGCCAGCCATCTTGGGAACCTGACCTCCTTGATCATCCTTGTCTTATAGAAGGATCAATGTTAAGTTTGTGAGTTATAATATTTTTGTCTGTACCTTTCATGTCTTAATGTTTCCATTCGAAGGTTTTCCTTCTTTCTTTCAATAACTTTATTATATCTTCTTCTATGTTTGTTGGCAGTAAGGATCCTATGAGTATTTTCATATTGGGATCCTTAAGGTCAAAGGACACTTCTTTTTTATATTGTTCTCGGGCTTCTATTCAATATCGTTCCATTTGATTTAATTAATATGCTTGTCGTGGGACCGTGGAAGTCTTCATCGAGGTCTTGTAGCACTCCTTGGATTCTTGTTGGTTACTTGTGATCTTTACTATCCCTCCTTGAGTCGACATCTTCTCACGTTGATGGCATGTTGATGGGACTGCCTTTATATCGTGGATCCATGGTCTTCCTAATATAACATTATAAGACGATAATGTATCAATTACACAAAACCGTTGCATATAATTTACCCCCTCTATGTAGATAGGCAGCTTTATTTCGCCGATCGTATGCTTTGTTTCGCCACTGAATCCTATTAGCACTAAGGATTTCTGACTATTTCGGACTCTGGGATGTTCATTCTTTTTAAAGCATCTAGGAGTATAATGTTGATTGAGGATCCTCTGTCAACAACGATACTTTTGAAAAAATGGTTGGTGATGCAAAGAGTGATCACCAATCCATCGTGGTGGGGATCCCAAATGTCTGCTCTATCTGCTTCGTCGAAGGTGATCTCCTTCTCGTTTGTGATTGATATATTCTTCTGAATTCTTTCTTCTTTCTCCATTTTCAACACCTTGGTATACCTTTTTGCTATAGAATAAGAGGTACCACAAATGTCAGATCCTCCAGAGATAACATTGATTAACTTGGCGTCCGTAGTAGGGGATCATGGTTTGTCTAGGATCTTATGAGGATCATGATCCTTTTCTTTGGATCTTTCTTCTCCTTCCAAGGATCTCTTTGAGGTATCCCTTGCTGAGTAGGTAACTGATCTCCTTCTTGAGGATTATGCAATCTTGCATAACGTAACCAAAGTCCTCATGGTATGCACACCATTTGGACTTATCGTTCCAGGTGGTGGACTTTTCTCCTTTTCTTGGCCATCTTGTTTTATCGCTAAGATCTTGCATATCAAAAATTAAACCTAAAACATCCATAGAAAAGAAATAGTCAGTGATCTTGGGAAATTATTCTTCTTCCTCTTCATCTTCAACGACACTAACCCCACGATGATTAGGTTTGGAATATGGTTTGGACTTATAGGATATTTCGACTAAGGATTCGGCCCTCCTATTGGGGTTATCGTATGAGTTTGGTGAGTTGCTCCTCTTTTGAATCTCCCTGTCTTCTTCGAGCCTTAAGAACCTTAGTGCTGTGTTTCTCACTTCGTCAATTATTTTGTATGGATTCATTACAAGGTTTCTTTAGGCCTAGTTTGAAGGCTTCTACGACAGCTGCCATGTCGATGTTGAGGATACTCAGGGCTTCCCTACCAAACCAATTCACAAACTACCTAATGGATTCCTTAGGATCCTGAACTACCCCGTAAAGATCACTAGAGATCTTTTCGAATGTTCTTCTATAAGAAAATTGATTCTTAAAAAGATTAAATAAGTGAGCAAATAAAGTAATAGAGTAAGGAGGAATGTTAAGAATCCATTTTAAGGCTGGTCCTGTGAAGGTTGAATCGAAACCCTTGCATATATAAGCTTCCTACAAATGTGTGGGAATGGGGATGATCTCCATTCTTTCCCTGTATTGTACTACAAGTTCTTCAGGATCTGTGGTTCCATCGTAAGGCTTCATGTTGGGAGTTTGGAAGCGCTTTGGGACTTCAGTATCAACTTTCGCAAGAGAAAATCTCGAGACCCTATGGCTCGTGGGGAATACTTCTGGTATTGGTTGGACCACTCTCGGCACACTTGAGATCATCTGCCTTAACAGTTGAAGTTCCTTGGCCATGACCGAGCTCATTCTTGTATTAAGGTCCATAGTGTTAGTGTTAAAAGTAGTATTATTCACGCAGTTACAAAAATCCTTGTTATTGAGAGTGATGAAGGTTTATATGGGATCATGGATCACATGGACCACTCTCGGCACACTTTAGATCACCTGCCTTAACAGTTGAAGTTCCTTGGCCATGACCGAGCTCATTCCTGTATTAAGGTCCATAGTGATAGTGTTAAAAGTAGTATTATTCACGCAGTTACCAAAATCCTTGTTATTGAGAGTGATGAAGGTTTAGACGGGATCATGGATCACATGGGCTCACTCGTTTGGAGTTTCACCCCTAGTAAGAGTAGATATGGGTGTTAAGGATCCCAACTTCCAGCTATTTCCTGGGGATCCTGTATTGTCAAAGTTTAGGATCTTGGGTTGCAAGATGGAGGGTGCTTCTTCTTGGGGTATATGTATCTCTATCCTTATTCTTTCTATTTCCTTTACCACCATCCAGTTGTCCTCCTGTTGCTGAGTAACTTGTCATTCAAGTCTCTTCATCATAGCAAAGAGCTCGTTGTTAGAAATCACTACAAGAGGATCCTGAAATCCTTGGGTAGCGAATGGAGAAGCGTTTTTCTTTGGTGCCTCAGAAGTCTTCTTAGGAGCTCTACTTAGAGGTGGTGAAAGGTTTTTAGAGGAAATGGTATGAATGGAAGAAGAGGATAAGGTTGTTTGGGTAGACATAATTCTTGAACGATTATGAACACCACGGTCCCACGGATGGTGCCAAATTTGTTTGGTCAAAAAATGATCAAGTATTATTCAACCAAATTGTATGAGAGGCTGTGGTGTTTAAGGTAATGCAAATATTGAATAGTGATCAAAGTGAGACAAGTGAATTACAAGGAAAGCCCTTGATCCTTTTAAGATCTCTGACATAAAACCTTAGGAGGTGATAATGATCACTTGCCTTGTTGTTTTTATTGATTTCAATAAAAAGTTATAGAAAAGATGAAGATAATGAGTACAAATGTAGTAATAGAGCTAATTGTGTGTGTAGTGTTTGAATGAGCATATGCACGTTGCTTGACTTGGTATTCCCGGGTCTTAAGCCTGATTGAATCGATTCTTCGTTGAGAAAGGTTTGGGATCCTGAAGATCCGCGATCCTGAATAGGGTTGGGGATTTTGGCCCTAACAATTAGTACTTTGAAAATAGAGATTTTAAGTATTGGATAAACTCATGCTTAGATATTACTTCCTGGATTCAATCACAAGTAATTTTAAGACGATAATATCTTTTATTCTTAGAGCAAAGATGTATAGTTCATAATTTACAGATCAGTTGTGCAATGGTTTGCTCAAATGCATCTCGTAACTGGATGTTATAAAGGGTTATTCCATCTGTGCTTTCATATGTAAATTGTATGAATATATAGTAAATGTAGTTCGTTGCTTTTGCCTTAACAGGAAAAGCGATATGTGTGGGCCCCTTGGTGATTTAAGTTGATCTATAAAAAATCAAGCGCCTGGTCTGGACTGAATTGATGTGGTAAATTTTGTAGTCTGAAATTTGATCACCAATCAGGAAATCGAGAAACAAAACAAATGAACATGAGGTAGATCATTTAATCCATGACTTAGTTCATATGATATCTTGTAGAACGAAGGGATAAATGATCACCTATCTTAGGGCCAACGTTTCATTTGAATCAGAGTTCGGCAATGGATTTGGAAAGTCCTCTTTGTTGTTTAGTTCAAGGTCTATACTTGTAATTGTAGTTACAGACTTATCCAAGTGTGCTACTGTTGGACTAAGGTGTCTAAGCTAGTAACTAAATTGGTATATTCTTGTAATTAGAAGTAAAGTCCTTTTTAGGTTGCCCTCGTAACCATAAATAGCTTGAAAGATAGTAGGAGAGAGAAGTATAGTCTATTAGATTATTATATGATCAACAAACTAATCGGAAATTATGGGAAAAATGATTTGTTAATATATTATGTGATTAATATATTAATTGGAAGTACATAGATGATTTGATAATTTATTATGTGATTAATAAATTAATATGAGATCAGTTGTTAAATAATTAATTTATTAATTTATATGATTTATAAATTAATGTGAAATCAATTAAAATTGATTATTTTTTAATCAAAGTTAATCTGGAATTCATTCTGGATTAATTAGAATTAATTAAAGGTGCAAGGGGTGAATTGTAATTGTTCAGTAGTTGAACAAAAAAATCAATTCTAGAACTCTCCATGGTATGGATGGTTTTGGAGGGTTTCCTAGGGGTTTTGAAAGCCTCCTGGTTGCAAAAAAGGAAATGATTTGAATTAGGATTAAATATATTATTTAATCAATTCAAATCTTGTTTTGCTTGCAAGTTACCTAAACTATAAATATGACTTTTTGGCTTGTATTTTCATTCACCATATTACCTAAAGGCATAGGAACGAAATTCCCTTCATATCTCCTCTCTCTCCCCCTCATTCTAGGGTTTCTGGTTTTGGGTGTGAGCCATTAGAGGCACCATCCATTTGGTGCTTGCTTTCCAAGGAACTTCAAGAGGATTCGATTTGATTATTTTCTATAATAATCAAAAGGCATGTAACCATAATTTTTATGTTAATTTCGATTTGCATAGCCTCCCTCTAGGGTTTCTTGATGTTCATAGGTTATTATTATCAATAGAGAAAACATAGATCCTTTCTAGGTTACATGTGAACTTAAGGGTTTAAGTGTTTACCGCCACATGATTTTTTTTATAACCTAGAAAACCCATCAAAGATAGACCCAAACATGACTCTTTTCTCATTGTTAGAAACCTAATGACCATTTGAGAGTCACAAAAAGCTATGGAATTCCTCAAACTCCAAGAGCATCCATGGAAGGGACCAAAATCATCAAAAATGAACTCAAACTTGAAACAAGAAGATCAAAGGTCAAGGTGTGAAATTTATACCTTTAATAACTCAGAAATCAAAAGAGGTTGATGGATCTAAGCTAGCTCCTTTCTTCCTTGCACCAACATGAACTTCCTCCTTCCTTAAGCTTCACCAAAATCCAAGAACAAGTTCTACAATCAAGTAAATAAACTCTCAATCATGCATGGAGGCTAGGGTTTCGAAATGAAGAGATGTCGACTGATGGAGAAAACATAATCCATGAGTTAAGATGCTTAATTATGGGAGAAACCATAAAAATCATGGGCTTAGGTTGCTACCACCAACACGTCGTCGCACACTACTTGTCACGTCCTGGTTTCCATCAGACTATGCACAAAAATAAGGCATGTCACGTCGTGACATTCCATACACCACATCATGACATATGGTTTTCCTCAAAAACCATACATTTGTTGGATTAGGTGTCTAAGCCCATAATTGTAATTGGTATGTACTTGAACTGATAGTAGCATGGTCCTTTTGGGTTGCCTTCACCTTAGCAATTTGATAGGATGAATAATCTAGAAAGAGGTTAATTGTGATTTATTAATATATTATAAGAATAATATATTAATTGAGAAATCAACTTATTTAATTAGTATTGATCAGAAATTAATTTGGTGATCAAAAGAGGTTGATTAAATTATGGGGACTGGTATTGCAATAATCTAATAGTTGCAAAGTTAGGCTTGTGGATCCCTAAGAAGGGATAGACGAAATCTTATGTATAGTCCACATAGATTTCGTCCATGAGAGGCCTTCTGGAAGGATTTATTGGATTGCTTAAGCCTTAAGCATAGAATTAGGGTTTCAGTCAAATACCCAGATTGCTCAACTATATAAGGAACCCTTAGGACTCCAAAAATCGGCCACTTGCTTCTAAGAGAATACCCTAGCCAATTTTGAGCCTCCTAACCTCTCTCATATTCTTCCAACTTGCTACTTGGTGTTTGTGACTCACTAGAGGTGCAACATTTGAGTCACTAAGCTCTTGAAGGTCAAGATCTACAAGCTACAAGGAAAAAGCATTCTTCTAACTTTGTTTAATGTTACAAATTCTGAAAATTGTATGCTAGTTAGGGTTCATGCTTTCGATGATTTGATTTGCATGTATAACTTGAGAAAAACCTAGATCCAAAGCATTAGGGTTACATGCACACCAAATGATTGTTGTAGTGCTCAAAACCCATCAGTGGTATCAGAGCTTAGGTTATTTTTCTGTTATATTTGATGCATTAATGAATTGTTCAAAGCATAAGAAAAATCGTTTTTTGGTTCTGCCTGATGAACATGACGTGGTCATAATGGACCACGACATGGTGATTCTCCATGGCATGGAGACGAGTCAAATAGCAGATTTTCAGGATTTTGGCTTTAAATAGGTTTGGATAATTACCATAAGTTGTTTTACTAATTAAAAATTCAAAATTTTGATATGGTAATTGATATCCTAATCTAATTAAAAGATAATAGTCAAATTTTAAGTTAATTATAAGTTTTTGTGATAAATTAATTATTTGTAAAGTTTGATTTGTATTTATCTTAACAATTAAAACTGGATTAGGTCAAATTTAGATAAAGATAAAATTATATGATTATTTTAAATATTTTAAATTTGATCTAAATAGTTTTGAAAAGTTTCATAACTTGCCCTCACGTTTTGGAATTTAATTTTTGATTAAAAAGTTTTAATTTTGAAATATTAAATACTAAACCTTATACATTATAATATTAAGAGCTTAATACTTATATATATGTAGAAAATGAGTCAATCTTACCGTTAGTAGGTCTCATTCACGAAGTTGGTCTATAAGGGGTGTTTAAGGAAGCGGCCTATAAAATGACCACCATTGGGTATCCATGCACTCTTACCTACTGCACTCTTGACTAGTGGAGGGTCGTTAGCCGAACGGATAGGATAGGACAACTAATTCCTCATTAATAAGTATAATGATTATTATAAAGTAACTTAATGTCTCCATAAATTCCTCATCTTAGTTACTTTAGGTAAAATGTGAAAATGATGCTATTCCATGAAATTGCACTTTG
This sequence comes from Lactuca serriola, assembly GCF_051521515.1. NCBI lineage: Eukaryota > Viridiplantae > Streptophyta > Magnoliopsida > Asterales > Asteraceae > Lactuca > Lactuca serriola. The sequence goes on from NC_136415.1 coordinate 49,920,069, forward strand.
CACCTTTCCAAGTCATTAGTGGAGTGTTTGTTGTTAACCGGCACACTAACTTGGACTAACAAGGGTGGCAAAGGGTAGCTCGATGTTTATCATAGATCAACGGAGCGTTTGTGGTTAACCGTCACATTGATTAGGTGATAAAATATCATAAATCAATCAAGAGTACCAAGCACATTTGCATGGTTATTCACACCTTGTTTTTGATCCTCGTTATCCTAGTCACAAACTTGAATGGCATAATCGAGATTGAAACATGCCATTGAAAAGTTCAACGAATCTCAAAGAATCTAGGAATTTCAATTAATTTAAAACCTAATGTTCATTTTCGTTTTTCATGGTGGAAATTGGTAAATCGTCATTTACCTGCCTTTAAATATTTTGCAATTGGATTACGGCATCCCTCTTCCAAATTGTAGAATATTGTGTTTCAGTCCTAGCCTTAATATTTAATTTGGGTGTTATATTAAGGATTCTTATCTAACTAAATTTTGTCTCTTTTCTTTTTCAGATGTCAGGCTCAAACTCCTCCAACGCCAACTCCTCGAACCCACTTTCTCTCTTGGGTATTTATGGGAGGGTCACATTTGATGGATCCAATTTTAACGATTCGATTATTAACATTCGCATGGCCCTAAGGTACGAGGACAAGGAAGAGATTCTCGACAAAGAGGTCGTCGACATCAATGAAACTACTGCTAATCCCAAAGAAATCACCGAGTATAGGGATTGATGCAAAGATACGACAAAGGTGTCGTGCATCATGGTAGCCACTCTGACTCCCGAGCTTCAAAAGTTCCACAGGGACTATTGGCCCTATGACATGCACCAAGATTTGATGGAAACGTACCATCAAAGTGCACGTCAAGAGAGGTATGAGATAGTTGCCTCGTTAATAACAACCAAAATGAATGATGGAGAGGCCATCACGACGCACTTCCAAAGAATGCAAAGATATGTAGATCATTTGCTCAAGTCGAATGTCAACTTCGATGAAGAGCTGGCCATAGATATTATCATCCACTCTTTACCTCCTTATTATAAATAGTTCAAGGTGACTTATCATATGAACAAGGACGATGTGACCTTTAGCAAACTTCAAGGGTTATTAAAAACTGCTGAAACCGAATTGAAAAGAAAAGCTATCACATCAACTCCTACTGCTGCTGCCCCTGTCTTGGCAATTGGAAAAGGGAAAAGGAAGAAGATGAAAGCTCCTTTTAAGAGCCACAAGGAAAAGTATCATGATGGTTCTTCTTCAAGTGGAACCAAAGGTGGTTCTGCTGCTCCTTCAATCTAATCCAAAAGATGCAGAGTGTTTCTACTGTCACGAAAAAGGGCATTGGAAATGAAGCTTCCCGAAGTATCTGCAAGATATCAAGAATGGGAAGATAAAGCCCACCTTCGCAGGTATTTACACTATTCAATCTAATAACTCATCACATGCTATTTATTGGGTCCTTGATACAGGATGTGGTTTTCACATTTGTTCTGATTTGCAGGGTTTAAGAAGAAGTAGGGATGTGGAGCATGGAAAAATGAACTTGATCATGGGGAATAGGAAAGCGTCGCCTGTCACCAAGATTGGAGTTTATTCTTTAGTGCTTAGTATTGGGTTAGGGTTAGATTTGAACGATTGTTGCTATTCATCGGAAATGGAGAGAAACGTTATTTCTTTTCATGGTTTGTATAAACAAGTTTTTTGATTTTCGTTTAATAATGAAATTTGTTCTATTAATGCTTTCTATAATGGTAAATTTTATTTTGAAGCATTGCCTTGTAATGGTATTGATATTTGCATTTTTAGCTATATTTTTATGTTTGATTTTTTATCATTTATTGGCTAATTAATTGCATATCATGGACAAAAGATACTTAATATTGTTCAAATTATGTTTTCAGTCCTAAAAAGAAGCTCGGAAGCAAAAGGAAGCAGGAGGTATGAATGGAAGCTCGGGAAAGAAAGAAAGAAGAATAAAAAGGCTAATTCTGAAGCTACTCGGCGAGTAGGATCGTCTACTCGACGAGTCGACACGAAGATTCGCGAAGCGACACATGGAGTCCTTGTCGTATACGGATTCCTCAAGGGGGACTCGGCGAGTCAGTTGGCTACTCAACGAGTAGCCCCTGTTTTGAGAAAACTATAAATAAACTTCACAACCCCAAATTGAGGACTCTCTCTGTATCTTTGATGGAACACTTGGCGATCAAGAAACCCTTGGAGCTCTGGAAAACGATTGAAGAACCCTAATCCTTCATTCTTAAGAGATTAAGACACTTTAGGTTTAAATTTCCACTTTTCTTTTGCATGGAATCATGTTAGGATTATTTGAATTTGTTTTTAAGCTTTCACACACTAAATTAATGAACTAATTTCGTTAGTTTTTGTTTGGGGAAACAATTTTGCTCCGATGGTTTAATTTACTCTTTTGATTAATTGTTAGTTGATGATATTGTTAAATTAAGCTTGTTAAAGACCCTCATGCATTAACCATAACTGTTTTCTGTTAATTGCTAAGTGATTAAGCTGCATGAACATCTCTTAATTGTTTATCTCATATGATTTATGTAAACACAATACTATATGCCTAGGAATAATGAACATGAAACTAGGATTAATAAGAGAATGGGTAAATTAATGTGTGAGCTTGTGTGATACACCATCAACAAGAGGTTAATCAAATCACCAAATTTAATTAGTTAGTTACAAGTTTTATTTAACCCGAATAATTAACCTAGGCAATCTATAAGTTTAATCAACTGGCCATTGCTTGAATTTGTATGTTTTCTAAGGATTAGTAATAGTGACTGTGAATCTAATCACCAGAGTCGGTAACCAATAACAATTAATCTAACATATTATCATAAAATTAACCATAGGAGTAAAAGAGTTGAACATAAACAGAAACCCTTTTTGATCATTGAATTTAGTTTGTTTTTACGTGTTTTCAGCTTTTAAGTTGAGTAGTTAAGTTTTAGTTAATTTTCTAGTCTTGCAAAACTAGAGAAACCCCTATTTTCTATTACTTTTTTTAGTTAATTCTAGTTTTTAGTTTTAATTTCCCATTCCCTGAGTTCAATACCCTACTTATTTAGCTTTTGCACAATTGATAGGTCCATTGCCTTTGTGTGTCAATTTATAATTAAAAGTAGGATTAAAACTAGTTGAGTAAGCACACATCAGGTATATATGAAATTGTGATGGTTGTAGACAACTTAGGAAATAATGTGTTGCATATTTCTTCGTCCAATGGTTTGGGCAAGGCATGCTTGTGGCCTTTTCGTCTTGGACAAGTCAACAAGAAGCGCATAGCCCAATTCCATAAGGATGGAGTATTGGAGTCATTTGACCTAAAGTCGGATGACACGTGCGAATCTTGTCTGCTTGGAAAGATGACTAAGTCACCCTGTTGTGTCTTTGGTATAATACAACATCTTATGGTGCACATACAACCCTAAATACCTTGGATCGATGTTTTCTCTATTATACATGCAAATATCAATTTTTCCAAGGTATTGTTCTAACTAGCATAATATGAAGAACATATAATATAAATTCTAGTAGAATTACATACCTCTTTGTTGTAGCTTGATTCCATAGAGCTTAAGATCCTAGTGCCTCAAGTGTGACACCTCAAATGGTTCACACAACATCACCAACATCTTGGAATAACTTGAGAGAAAAGGTAGTTATGTTCAAATTGGCTATCCCTCATGTGTACACACACTAGTTCCAATTTCTTAAGCCATGGGGTCCTCATATATGGTGGCTATTAGGGTTACACCATGTAACTCATATCTTTCCATATTCTTCATGCCCCATGGATTAAAACCTCCATGGAGTATCCATGGGTTACTCCATGGGTTTAGCCCAACATGAAGAACTATGGATCATAAGCCTACATATATAAGAATGAATGATTTACACAATCAATCCCCATATATTTAATTAGTCTCCTTTTGATCACATAATTAATTCTTGATCAATACTAATTAAATAATATGATTTCATATTAATATATTAGAACTTATAATATATTAACAAATCATAATTATCCTTTTCTCACAAAAGTCTATCCAAATTGTTCCGATGCCATGAAACCCAAATGGACCATGCCAATCGGGTCAAGTACATACCAATTATAGTTATGGACTTAGACACTAATCCAATAGTCTCCCACTTGGATAAGTCTAAAACTATTCTTGCGTATGACTCCAAAACCCGACTAGCAATCGTAACTCTTAAAAGTTGTTGTTGAACTCTGAACAAATCAATGACACGTCCATTAGATAAGGGATCATATATTCCTCCATTCTAGATATCATATGGACTGAGACATGGATTATAATCATTCTCTATGTCCATTTGTTGTTTCCCGATTTCTGATTTATGACGACCGACTAATTGAAAAAATCAGATTAGTCCTGGCTTGGCCAAGCACTTCGGGGTGTCATCACTAAATCATCGGGGGGCCCACAGATATTGCTTTTATCCCTTCAAGGGTAAAAGGAATGGATAAACTTTGACTCGTATGCTTGTTCTACTACTTGTTGAATCATACACAAAGGCACGTTTTATAACATCGAGTTACCAATGTGTTTTCGTACAATCAAAGCATAACCAACTCATAGGTAACAGGTCATATCTCTAAGTTTGAAGAATATAAGATATTATCATCTCATGATCACTCGTGATAAAATCCATGAAGTGATTCAAATGAGCGTGGGCTTAATCCAATACTCAAAACTTATGAGCACTCATGAATGTTGCAGCAACTCTTGCTAAGTCCACTACCTTGGACATCTACAAACCAGCTTCATGACAGTCTTGATCCATATTTACTTCCAACATATGACCGACTGTGGATGGTTTGAATAACTTAGTCATTCAGGAAAAACGACCTAGTTATTCTGGAAGTCAAAACATGCAAAGTGAAACACAAGAATAATCGAATCCAATATGGTTTCAGAGCTTATGAATATAAATAAAACACCTTTTATTTATCATCAAATTGATTACCCATCATTCATTGCATACTATTTCAAACTATTAACTTTATAGTTGAATTAAAACAATAGTTGTCCCATGCTTCGAGCATGTACACTATGTTTTCTAAACACTAGTCATGCCATACACCAAATATGCACACAATGTTTTTCCAAACATTAGTTATGCCATAAACCAAGTACGCACACTAAGTTTGTCTATGATCTTTACTTTGTGAAATAGATCGACTGAACATAATTTAATGATTCTCATTTCACAATCCCAAATCCTTACCGCAAATGCAAGAATTCCAAATTCGTGCCATTTGCCTAAATCTGTTAGATTCTAAACTTATATGCATTGATCCTCTTGTAACGATTATGCACAGAGTCACAAAGACTTGTCAATAGACACTACAGAGTATTCCAATGGAGATCAACTCCATGGAAACGAAGTCTAATATTCAAAGTACATTTCTTTGAAAGTCCTTCTTGCATTATGTTTCCTAATCTTACACAGATTTAATGAATAACTTCCACCTATGGGAACATTTCCATATTTCCATTTTGACTATCACTCCTAAACAAGAGTTGCCTCTTTTCAGTATATGTCAATATGGTCATTCCAAAATTTAACACTTTACTTCCAACTGTCCCCGGGCAACCAATCTTTGGTAAACCTTAGATTGTCTTCGACAATTGCTTAATCAAGTTAGTCATATCCAGTTCTAGTACTTTTTCCCTTTTAATGCTCTAAGAATTTGGAAAAATTTAGAACAGATGAATATTATAGCACATGCAATCGATCCTATATCCAAAGCATATGGGACACGATTCATGATGTCTCACATAAAGAAATAATACTAGACCAGTCTTTTTGCTATAATATTTCTATTTCTATTGGCCAAGCTCTCATTATTCAGATTATGAAAAGGGATGCCGTAATCATAATTGAATTTCAGAACGCAAATAATAGACTCATATATAGAATTTCCTTATGTTGAGCCATTCCAACACACACACACACACACATATATATATATATATATATATATATATATATATATATCCTTGACTAAAGATGATTAAAACCTCAATCTAAGCTTTTAGAATTAAAATGAAGTATTATTTCATCTCCCTTAATTATAGCAAAAACAACTTTTCCAACCCCTGCAACTTCAAGAATTGAAACTTTGTTTTCTATAATTAACATTGCTAACTTGCAATACTTATCATAATTGATGTGTGTAAAACCAACTAGTTTTAATCCTACTAACTTAAACACAAAGACGAACACACGAAAGACAATGTACCTATCGATTAGAAGTTTAGTTCAGGTAAGTAGGGTATCGAACACATGGAACGGTAAACAATTAAAAGAAATGCTAATATTATCTAAATATAACAAGTAATAGAAAAGGGGTTTCTCTAGTTTTGCAAGACTAGAAACTTAAACAATTAACTAAAACTTAAACTAAGAAACCAAGAGCTAAGCAAATAAAAATCAACTAAATTGAATAATAAAGAGGACTTCTGTTTAGGTTCGACTCATTTGTTCCCATGGATGATTTCAATGTATCGGATTAATTCTTCATTGGATACCGACTAAGATAATTAGTTTCACGTTCGCTATTACTATTCCTTAGGAAACAAATTAACTCAAGCAGTGGCTAGTTGTCTAAATTAACGGATTTCCTAGTTATTGATCCGGGTTAAATAAGACTTTTAATGGTTAATAGACATACAACTATGTGGTCACAATAAATCATATGAAATTAATAACTAAGAGATGTTCATACAACTTAATTACTGATTTATTAACAGAAGAATAGTTATTGTTAACACATAAGGTTCTTTAACAAGCTTAATAAAAGATAATCACCAATTAAAATTAATCCTAATCAAATAATCAATCCATGTTCACAAATTCATCTACCTAAACAGAAGTTATGAGTTTTAGCTCATGATTACAGCAGAAACAAGCTCAAAAACGAAATCAATTGGTAAAAACATAGTTCAAACAAGAGATTAGGTAAAGAGTAAACTTGATTTCACCTTGATTCTCCTTAAAATTGAATGTAGGGTTGATTCCCTTTCTTCCCACGCTCCAGCAGCACCTTTAGTCGACAATTGGCCTCCAAGGGTTCATCTATATGCTAGGGTATCGATCTGAAAGTCCCTTTATATAGATTTTCACAAAACAGAGGCTACTCGGCGAGTCTAGTGACCTACTCGCCGAGTCCAACTCTTAAAATCCCGTGTACGGCAAGGCAAAGTCAAGAATCGCGAAACTTCTGACCAACTCGTCGCGTCCGTTTGGAATAAGCATTTTCTCAAAACATGAAAGTCATCGAAAATTGTGTCTAGTTTTCAAAACATTTTGAATCTCGTCAATCAGAGTTACGGTTCATGAGATATGGCCAAAACACTGACGAGGGGTCAAGCTGTCCAGCAACACCATTCTTTCTTCAAAATCCAAGATCCGAGCCTCCAATCGCTAGTTCCGTTTCATTTTCCTTTCGAGCATGTCTTTGTTGCTGAAAATGAAATATTTAAGCTAATTAAGTACCTTTGGTTCATTATTTGAGATAAAATTAACATAAAGTATTAAGATCATGCATGAATTTTATAACTAAATATGCCTATATCAAAATACCCCACACTTGACTTTTGCTTGCCCCCAAGCAAAACTGAATTTTAACATACTAATACCACATAAGATAATCCCAATCGAACCCAACCATTATGCCAAGACCACAACGCATGCATTTGTGTCTAAAGTTTTTCCTAAGGACCCCCCCCCCCCTTAATCCTAAATACTCACAATCCTCATAAACACTCGCCCACTTCTTTTGAACAACGCTCATTTTATGCATCCCTCCAAATCCATCTCCAAAAAAAAATTAACCTCAAGGTATTTTTGTCAAGCAACCCAAGCATACATAAACTAGAAAAAATTACAACTTTTGATACCACAATGGAGCTCTTTGGAATTCTTCACTTATTTGATCTTTGATCTCTTTGAATTCACCACCTTGTTGTTTGATTTTTGGTATCTTCAACTTTTGAATTTCTTCAGAACTTTGGTCTTTTGATCTTCAATTTAAATGATCCAAAATTCTTGCAACTTTTCTTGTAATTCTCTCTTTTTTTTACATGTAACTCACTTTTTTTTTCACTCAAAACCTACATGCTTAAGAAAGGGCGCTCAACTTCAACCTTTATTGATTAAAGATAAATATTCTCCTGGATACATTTCTGGTACACGATGCTAAACATATTGCGATCCTCAAACTAAGCGAGGTTGTGTTTTTGTCCCATGATTTCACTAGAATAAAGGAGGCCACAAATACACTATAATGTATATAGGCTCAACTAAACATTTGGGACTTCATAGAATCATCAAATATAATATTAGCATGATCCCTAATTGCTTTACCAAAATTTTCTAAATTAGTCCTAGCAATTTTAATGCAAAATTTTCAAAAATTTCAAAATTTTAACTAATGTTAAAATTTTAACTAATGTAACCAACCCCCTACCCCACACTTAATTTATGCAATGTCCCCATTGCATATAATGCATGATAAAGAACAATAAAATAAAGAGGTAATTGGAACAAACTCCCCTGGGATAGTAGTTACGAGGTTGATCTTCTTTATTTAAAGCTCCATCTTAAGCTGACTTTAGACATGGGAACATCTCATCCATGTCTTGGGTATCAAAATCTCGTGTGGTACAGTCTTTATAAAAGCTCCAAATATAAGGGAAAAACTCTTGGAAAATCTTGGAATATGATCTTCAAAGAATAGAACCAATGCCCATATCAAATGTCATCAAATATTCAGCTCAAAAGTAAGAAGAATGAGCGACTCGTCGAGTAAGTATGTTGACTCGCCGAGTTGAAGCGTAAATGGTAGAAGAATCGTGAATTTTCACATGCACTCAGCGAGTCCATAAGATGCACTCGGCGAGCAGACCGATGTGTGACAAAAAGTTTATTCTGCCCAAGTCCGTTTCTGATGTATGGGGGTTATATAAACCAATAATTTCCCTCATTTTTCTTCAGGGAATAAACACTCTATAACCCTTCTATCAATTGGACTCATAGCTTGAATCAAAACTTCGTTTCCTCTCTCGCCTAGACACGATTTCTCGCTTTGTCAGCCTTGACTCTAGACCCTCACATGCAATCCTAAGCTTCAAACTGAAAAGATCAAAACAACACAAGTAATAGAAAAAACATTAAAATAAAAAAAATCCTAAATTATCCTTAAACACTAGAAGTTTAGAAAGAAAAAGAAAAGAAAACTCTAATGACGGGTTGCCTCCCGCAAGCGCTTCTTTTTGTGTGAGTCTTGAGCTGGACTCCCAACTTAATAAACTTCCAACAAACTCAACGCCAATCCACCCGTTGCATTGAATATCTTCTTTGGACCAATTTGTAAAATTTGGCTCTTTTCTTCTAAAATTGGCCAAACAATATTGAATACATAAAACCCAAGAATTCTGACAAGGGTCGGGACCGGTTGGATACTAATCAAAAATGGATCGCGCTTGAGAACTTTCTCCAAAGTTGGAATTGTCACACCATGCTTCGAAACACAAACTAAAAATACAGTGGGGCATGTCATGGTAATGGTCAAACCACAGCTTGGTTCCTGCAATTCAGCTTGTTCTTGTTCTTCGTCTGACCTCTCTGCTAGCAACCTTTCCGGCTCCTCCAAGTCTCTTTCTGGATTAAATTCTTCATCTTGTAACTTTAGCTCTTGTGACTCATATTGCTCTTGTTCGTTAGTCAAGAAGTTATCTAACCATCTTCCAAATTTCTTCAAATCATCATCTGAGTCATAGTCCTCATGTTCTTGCTCAATTTCATGTACTACTTTCTCAAGAAAAGCATCGAGATTTGGAAAATACATAATAAATAAAAATTAAAATTAAAATTAAACTAAATATAAAAAAAATTAATCAATAAATTAAATAAAAAATATGATAACAATTAGCAAATAAAATTAACTATTTAGAACCGTTCTCCGGCAGCGGCGCCTAAAACTTGATGTGTGTAAAACCAACTAGTTTTAATCCTACTAACTTAAACACAAAGACGAACACACGAAAGGCAGTGTACCTATCGATTAGCAGTTTAGTTCAGGTAAGTAGGGTATCGAACACAGGAAACGGTAAACAATTAAAAGAAATGCTAATATTATCTAAATAAAACAAGTAATAGAAAGGGGGTTTCTCTAGTTTTGCAAGACTAGAAACTTAAACAATTAACTAAAACTTAAACTAAGAAACTAAGAGCTAAGCAAATAAAAATCAACTAAATTCAATAATAAAGAGGACTTCTTTTTAGGTTCGACACATTTGTTCCCATGGATGATTTCAATGTATCGGATTAATTCTTCATTGGCTACCGACTAAGATAATTAGTTTCACGTTCGCTATTACTATTCCTTAGGAAACAAATTAACTCAAGCAGTGGCCAGTTGTCTAAATTAACGGATTTCCTAGTTATTGATCCGGGTTAAATAAGACTTGTAATGGTTAATTAAATTGGCGCTTCAATTAACCTCTTGCTGATGTTCATCAAACAAGCTCACACATTAACTTACCTATCTTCTAGTTAATTATAGTTTCACGTTCGCTATTCCTAGACATACAACTATGTGGTCACAATAAATCATATGAAATTAATAACTAAAAGATGTTCATACAACTTAATTACTGATTTATTAACAGAAGAATAGTTATTGTTAACACATAAGGTTCTGTAACAAGCTTAATAAAAGATAATCACCAATTAAAATTAATCCTAATCAAATAATCAATCCATGTTCACAAATTCATCTACCTAAACAGAAGTTATGAGTTTTAGCTCATGATTACAGTAGAAACAAGCTCAAAAACAAAATCAATTGGTAAAAACATAGTTCAAACAAGAGATTAGGTAAAGAGTAAACTTGATTTTGCCTTGGTTCTCCGTAAAATTGAATGTAGGGTTGATTCCCTTGCTTCTCACGCTCCAGCAACACCTTTAGTCGACAATTGGCCTCCAAGGGTTCATCTATATGCTAGGGTATCGATCTGAAAGTCCCTTTATATAGATTTTTACAAAACAGAGGCTACTCGGCGAGTCCAGTGACCTACTCGTCGAGTCCATCACTTAAAATCCCGTGTACGGCAAGGCAAAGTCAAGAATCGCGAAACTTCTGACCAACTCGTCGAGTTTACGGCCTACTCGTTGATTCCGTTTGGAATCAGAATTTTCTCAAAACATGAAAGTCGTCTGAAATTGTGTCTAGTTTTCAAAACATTTTGAATCTCGTCAATCGAAGTTACGGTTCATGAGATATGGCCAAAACACTGATGAGAGGTCAAGTTGTCCAGCAACATCCTTCTTTCTTCAAAATCCAAGATCCGAGCCTCCAATCGCTAGTTTCGTTTCATTTTCCTTTCAAGCATGTATTTGTTGCTGAAAATTAAATATTTAAGCTAATTAAGTACCTTTGGTTCATTATTTGAGATAAAATTAACATAAAGTATTAACATCATGCAAGAATTTTATAACTAAATATGCCCATATCAATAATTATCATGCTCCCACTAACATGATGATTATTAGCATAACACTTATGCTCCCACTAGCTTTGACATGTATCAGAAAACAGCTGGACTTCTAGAAGTCAATACTTTATTGACTTTCTTACTAAAGTTCAGATTTCTTATACGATATTGATTTGACAAGACTTTATCAAAATCATACACCTTTTCTAAGATAGCTCACATGTGTGTCTAAACAATTTTAGAACTATGAAAAGGGATGTCGTAATCATAGTCTCAATTGTTTAGACCTTTTCCATTTCTCATAAGTCCATGTTAGTGTGCCGGTTAACCATATACGCTCCACTAACGACTTTGAGAATGCAAAGATCACAATTGCTATCTACTTAAAATCTACTTAGTGAAAGCGTTTCCTCACCATCATTTTCATGAATCGCATAGAAACCTTATGACACTTAGATTTTTTATGGTGTAAGTGTTCCTATCCATGTGAATTTGTCATAACCTTAATCAAAAGAATATGTCAACACAATAGGTTACAAACCTCAAGTTGTGTGCTAGTAATTACCAATAGGTTTACTCTTGATTAGTTATTGAAACTATTCAAGATCTTTAAGACTCCCACTGTCCTCTTGACATATAAGATTCTCTTGCCAAATATTCAAGAGATATTGTGGATTCTTTATTAAGACAAACACTTCACACAATTGGCCTTAGTTGGTCTTTGTTTTATCCAAAACATCACAACTTACCAATTTCAAATGTACAAGAGTAGGACACTTTTACTCTTACATTTGACAAGTGTTATAAACCTTTCTTTAAGATATGTCACTCAACTTACAGTCTTGGTGTATGACTCTAAGACTTGTTTTGGAACAAAGTATGACTCATCTTCTTGATTTAACCATTCCAACAATTCAAGATTCCTCTTCTTAGTCATAAGAATGCACTAAGATGTCCTTAGAGGACTAATTGTGACATGATTTCTAAATCATTAAGATGATCACAAAACATGATACTAAAGTACTATCCCATCTTTTCAGATTTGAGAAACTTTTATCCTTCTACCTAATTTGATTATTCTCATTCGTTCTGCCATACATCGAAACTTTTCTGATGTTTCAGAATTATACTTAAACTTGTAAGTATAACCATATTTACTAGGCTTTAGTAAATCATGACGAATAGTCTTATCGATCTTTTGTGGTGGACTTGATCATTGCACTAGAATGTGTACTCGATCCCTTAGTTCTTCACTTGACTCACATATACATGTGAACAAGGAATTAATCTTAGTTTTCCAAAGATGAATATTCTCATTTATCATACTATACAACTTGCATGATTTCCAAGTTTCTATCCAACTGAAACCTTGGGTGATGAGAATCTTTCCTTATTTGGTAAATTTAGACACTACCACAAATGAAATAATCAAATTCATATTTCCATTATTGCTAGAAATATACAAACATCAATTTTCCATTAGTGCCATTGAAAGGACATATAAAATAAAACAAAATTTTATTTATTTATCAAATGCAGAAAATTTTTCCTTACAATGAAACTTTAAATGGAAACTATGCTATTACATATTTTCTAGCAATCTGTCATAACTCTCTAAGTAGTAGCTCAAGAATCCGATCTTCGAACCATGCGATTGAAATCCATCTTTGCGATCAGATTCAGCATACTCTTTTTCTAATTTCCTTTCCCTTTGCTTGATCCTGCCATACATTAAAAATGTATTAAGAATCTTCAAATAGGAACTTAAGAGAGTTAGATAGTGGACTTACCTGAAGCAGAGTCAAGCTTTTTGACTAGACCTTCTCTCAGATCTTTCAGGTAGTTAAGGCAACTTCGCAACCAATGCCCTTTCCTTTGGCAACAGAAACGTATGGACCCTTTGGGAATGGTGTATTGGACTATCTCAGACTTGCATTTCTCCTTACCATTTTGCCAACCGAGTTAACTATCGTCAATCCCTTTCCATTACGAAGAGAAAGCTTTTCTAGATATCCAATGTTACCATTTTCAAAGTCCATGGAAGTTTGGGAAGTTGATATTCTAATCAAATTTTCTCTACCAGTGCTCCAAATCATTGTTGATTCAGCAACACAAAGCAAATAGATAAGATCATTAAGGGTCATGTCATAGTATTTTACATAGTAGTCCATAAAGAACTCACTATGTTTCTTAGGAAGTGATTAGTCAACATCCAACTTCCTCAAGACTTTGACACCCAACTCTCACGGCTTGTCAATATGTGACTTCATCTCTAAGATGTGAGCACACATAGACCTTGCTTGCCAATAGGGCTTGAGTGACCTTGAACTTGTGGGTTAGGGAGAATAGTTGGAGGAGGTGGAGGGAGTGAAGAAAGATTTCTGGGACATCACCTTCATTAGGAAAGCTTGTTCCAAGAGATTTGGGAAGATCATAGTTGTTTGAACCATACATCTTTTGGGAGATATTCAAGATAATTGATTCAAAGTCCTTAATATAACACCCAATATGAAATATTAAGGCTAGGACCCAACACAATATTTTATAACTTGGAAGAGGGATGTCATAATCCAAGCTATAGAATATTTGAAGGTAGGCGAATGACGATTCACCAATTTCCACCATGAAAAACGAAATAATTTATTAGATTTTAATTGGATTTGAAACTCCTAGATCTTTTGGGATTCATTGAACTTTTCAATGGCATGTTTCAATCTCGATTATTCCGTCTCAAGTTTTGTGACTCGGATGCCGAGGATCACAAAACAAGGTATGAATAACCATGCAAATATACTTGGTACCCTTAATATTTACCCCTCAATCGATGTGTCGGTTAACCACACGCGTTCCATCGATACTATGATAAACATTAAGTTACCCTTTGACTACCTTGTTAAATCAAGCTAGTGTGCCGGTTAACCACACGCGCTCCACTAACCGACTTAAGCAAAGTGTAAAGTGTAATTTCATGGGTTAGCACTAAATTCACATTTTCCTAAAGTAACTAAGATTGATAATTTATAAAAGGTATAGTTACTTTATATTTATCATTAATAATTTTAATGAAGGGATAATCATAGTCCTTGTCCTACCCGTTCGGCTAACGACCTCCACCAGTCAAGGAAGCGGTGGGTGAGAGTGGACACCCATTAAACTGCCATTTTATAGGCAGTAACCTTATACCCCCTTATAGACCGGCTTCGTGAATGAGGCCTACTAACGGTAAGACTGACTTGATCTTATACATATATATATATATATATATATATATATATATATATATATATATATATATATATATATAAACTTATAATACTATAAAGCATAAGGGTTGAATTTTTACTTTTAAAATTCTAAGGGCTTAACTTGGAATTAAAATATTCATGAGTGGAAACTTTACAAATTTCAAAATTTGAGGACAAGTTTTGAAACTATTCAAAACTCTTTGATTTTCATAACTTATGAGTTTAATTAAAGTTTTAGAGACTTAAATGAAGAGACTCTTGAACATCCATAACTTGAGGACAAGTTATGAAGTTCATAAAAACTATTTATGAGAAAAAGACTCTTCATTTGTAACCTATGGCATTATTTATGAGTTTTAAGAATCATAAATGTGTCTTTTCATATAACTTGAGGACAAGTTAAAAAAAACATATTTTATGAACAATTTGTAGATTAATTTGGATTGAAAACAACTAACACAAAGTTTTTTTCATTAATCTAAATTAACTCATAAAACAAGGTAACATGAAAAAACTTTTGATAATCCATAACTTATGGAAGTTTCAAAACTCTTAAGATCATAACTTTTAAAAAAGACTTTTGAGCTCCAAAATTTTATGACAAAATTTGTAACTCCTTAAAAAATTTAGATCAAACTTTTATGACAAATAAAATAATCATATCGTTCTATCTTTTAATAAATTGACCTAATTCAATTCTTATAGTAAAATGACTCAAATTTTATAAATAATTAGTTTTCCATAAAATCAAGTAATTATCTTAAAATCTGACAAACTTCATGTTTTTTTTCTTTTTGTTTTCAACTTTGAAAATCAAACATTTGCATCAAATATAATAGAAAAAAACTCATGGCTCTAATACCACTGTTGGGTTTTTGGTATAATACAACATCCTATGGTGCACATACAACCCTAAATACCTTGGATCTATGTTTTCTCTATTATACATGCAAATATCAATTTTTCCAAGGTATTGCTCTAACTAGAATAATATGAAGAACATATAATATAAATTATAGTAGAATTGCATACCTCTTTGTTGTAGCTTGATTCCATGGAGCTTAAGAGCCTATTGCCTCAAGTGTGACACCTCAAATGGTTCACACAACATCACCAACATCTTGGAATAACTTGAGAGAAAAGGTTCCTATGCTCAAATTGGCTAGCCCTCATGTGTACACACACTAGTGCCAATTTCTTGAGCCAAGGGGTTCTTATATATGGTGGCTATTAGGGTTACACCATGTAACTCATGTCTTTCCATATTCTTCATGCTCCATGGGTTAAAACCTCCATGGAGTATCCATGGGTTACTCCATGGGTTTAGCCCAACATGAAGAACTATGGATCCTAAGCCCACATATATAAGAATGAATGATTTACACAATCAATCCCCACATATTTAATTAGTCTCCTTTTGATCACATAATTAATTCCAAATTAATTCTCGATCAATACTAATTAAATAATATGATTTCATATTAATATATTAGAACTTATAATATATTAACAAATCATCATTATCCTTTTCTCACAAAAGTCTATCCAAATTGTTTCGATGCCATGCAACCCAAATGGACCATGCCAATCGGTTCAAGTACATACCAATTATAGTTATGGACTTAGACACTAATCCAACACACCCTTCACTGGTACTTATGAAAGAGGTGAGGTTATGTTGGATCTCATACATACCGATGTATGTGGGCCCTTCAGATCCACCACAAGGGATGCGAACCACTTCTATGTGACTTTTACCGATGATTATAGCGGATACGGGTATATCTACTTAATCAAGCATAAGTCAGAAATCTTTGAAGAGTTCAAACAATTTAAGCAAGAAGTGGAGAATCAATTGGGAAGGAAGATAAAGATGCTCTGATCCGATCGAGGTGGTGAGTATCTTAGTATCGAATTCCACGACTATCTTAAGGAATGTGGAATTATTTCACAATTGACGCCGCCTAGGACACTACAGCTGAATGGTGTGGCTGAGAGGCGCAATCGAACCTTGGTGGACATGGTTCATTCTATGATGATTTGAGCTTCGTTACCAATCTCATTATGGGGGTATTCCTTGGAGACCGTCGCCCATATCCTTAATGGAGTCCTAACTAAGAAGGTTGCCAAAACACCTCACGAGATGTGGACAAGGAAGGTTCCCTCGTTGGCAAATGTCAAGGTTTGGGGTTGCGAGGCTTTCGTAAGACGAGAGACTCATGACTAGCTTGGACCTCGTAGTGAGCGATGTATTTTCATCGCCTATCCACAGAAGTCCTTTGGATATATCTTCTATAAACCAATTGACAATGTTGTATTTGTTGCGAGGAGAGGGGTTTTCCGAGAAAGAGAACTCATATGCCAAGAGGACAGTGGGGGGCAAATTTATCTTGAAGAGCTTCAAGAATCAAGTGATGAAGGAACCTCAAACACTAACGCTCAACCCGAGGATGAAACTCCTGTTGAACCAATTGACGGGTCCTTACCTCTAAGACGTTCCAGTAGAGTTAGTGTTCCACCCGTATTATATGGTTTCCATATAACTGCTGAGGGTGATACTTTTATTAGTGATAGTACACTAATAAATAAGGATGAATCTAACAAATACAAGGAATCCATGGTGGGCCCGGATTCTGCAAAGTGGAAAGAGGAAATGGACAGCGAGATTCAGTCCACGTATGACAATCAAGTTTGGAACTTTGTTGACAATGTACCAGGTCGTAAGACAGCCGGGTGCAAGTGGATCTTCAAGAAGAAGACAGACATGGATGGGAATGTACACCTGTTCAAGGCATGATTGGTTGTGACGGGATTTACTCAAACTCCGGGAGTTGACTATGATGATACCTTCTCTCCAGTAGCCAAGATCAAATCTATAAGGGTTATGCTAGCCATAGCTGCAAGTCATGATTATAAAATATGGCAGATGGACATCAAAACCGCTTTCCTAAATGGAAAGTTGGCTGAGGATGTTTACATGAATCATCCAGAGGGTTTTGTAGACCCGAAGTACCCAAATAGAGTGTGCAAGCTTGAGAAATCCATCTATGGATTGAAACAAGCATCTTGCAGATGGAATCTTTGTTTCGATGAGAAAGTCAAAGAGTTTGGTTTTCCAAGAAGCGAGGATGAGTCATGCGTATATGTCAAAGCTAGTGGGAGTATAGTTAGGTTCTTGGTTTTGTATGTGGATGACATACTACTCATAGGAAACGACATCCCAACCCTGCAGGAGGTTAAGACATGGCTTGGGGAGTGTTTCACTATGAAGCACCTCGGAGAAGCTGCTTATATTCTAGGGATAAGGATATTGAGAAATAGGAGTAAAAAACTAATAGGACTTAGTCAAAGTACTTACTTGGATAAAGTGCTAAAACGTTTTAGCATGGAGAATTCCAAGAAAGAGGAGTTACCAATCTAGAACAATACCAAATTGAGTAAGACTCAAAGCCCGAATATCGATGCTGAGATATCGGAAATGAGTCGAGTACCATATGTTTCCTCTGTTGGGTCAATCATGTACGCTATGACATGTACTCTCCCTGATTTGGCTTTTGCCTTGAGCATGGTCATTCGATATCAAGGGAACCCTAGTAGAGCCCACTGGATAGCAGTAAAGCACATTCTTAAGTATCTACGAAGGACTGGGTCCTCGTACTTGGTGGAAGTGAAGACTTGAGAGTGACAGGGTATAGTGATGCTAGTTTTTAGACCGACAGAGATAACTTTGGCTCTCAATCGGGCTGGGTATGTACCCTGAATGGAGGAGCAGTGACTTGGAAAAGTTCCAAGCAGGAGATTGTAGTTTATTCAACATGCGAAGCAGAGTACATAGCAGCGAGCAAAGCATCGAAGGAGGCGATATGGTTGAAGAACTTCATCGGAGACCATATAGTTATACCAACCATAAAGGAGCCTTTGGAGATTTTCTACGATAACGAAGGATTGGTTGCATTGAGCAAGGAACCGAGGGATCATGGGAGATCCAGGCACATTGACAGAAAATACCACTTCATCATACATCGGTAGAAGAAGGACTTCTCGTAGTAAAGAGGGTATCGTCAGAAGAGAACCCAACAGATTCCCTCACAAAGGGTCTGAGCAGGGTTAAGCACTTACAACATGCGAGGAGCATTGGTCTGAAGGACGATATTAGTTTTAGTGTTTAGATAGTTGGTTAGAAACTTGTAATAGATAAAATGTAATTGGCATTTGATGATTGAATAAAGGAGTTTTATTTATGAGTAAAGTTACTATCTTGTGTCAATTGTTTACTATTGTTTCACTTTTGCATGTTTTGACTTCCAGAATAATATGATTATTCGAATTATCCACAGTCCATCATACTTTGGAAGTAAGTAATGAGGTTAGACTCATGAATTGGCTTGTAGATTGTCTAAGTGTTTAGACATAGCAAAAGTTTGCTACAACGTTCATGAGTACTCTTGAAATAAGATTTTGAGTATTGGATTAAACTCACGCTCATATGAATCACTTCATGGAATTTATCAAGAGTGATTGTGAGATGATAATATCGTAGATTCTTCAAATCGAGATATATGAGTTGTTGTTTACAAGTTGGTTGTGCATTGATAGTACGTAAACACATCAGTAACTTGATGTTATAATACATATTGTTGTGTACAATTTAATAGGTAAACAGTACAAACATATAAGTCAAAGTTTATATGTTCCTTTTATCCTAAGAGGATTAAAAGCGATATCTTGGGCCCTTCGATGATTTTGTGTTGACTTATGTGTCGGGCCCAGTCAGGACTGAATTGATGTGTTCATTTAAGTTCTATGTCAAACAAATCAGAAATCGGGAAACAAATTGTTGTACAATGAGTATGACTTTATTCCATGTCTTTGTCCACACGATATCTTTAGAACGGAGGACTACATGATCCCTTATCTAAAGGACACGTTATTGACTAGGTTAGAGTTCGACAACGGCTTTTGAGAGCTACGATTGTTAATCGAATTTTGAAGTCGTACTTGCAGTTATAGTTATTAGACTTATCCAAGTGGGAGACTGTTGGATTAGGTGTCTAAGCCCATAACTATGATTGGTATGTACTTTACCCGATAGTAGCATGGTCCTTTTGAGTTGCCTTCACCTTAGCAATTTGATAGGATGAATAATGTAGAAAGAGGTTAATTGTGATTTATTAATATATTATAAGAATAATACATTAATTAAGAAATCATAATATTTAATTAGTATTGATTAGAAATTAATTTTGAATTAATTTGGTGATCAAAAGAGGAGATTAAGCTATGGGGACTAGTATTGCAATTATCTAATAGTTGTAAAGTTGGGCTTGTGGATCCCTAAGAAGGGATGGACGAAATCTTATGTATAGTCCACATAGATTTCGTCCATGAGAGGCATTCTGGAAGGATCTATTGGATTGCTTGAGCCCTAAGCAGAGAATTAGGTTTTCAGACAAATACCCTGAGTGCTCAGCTATATAAGGAACCCCTAAGACTCCCAAGATCAGCTTGCTTCTAAGAGAATACCCTAGCCGATTTTGAGCTTCCTAACCTCTCTTATAATCTTCCAACTTGCTACTTGGTGTTTGTGACTCACTAAGGTGCAACATTTGAGGCACTAAGCTCTTGAAGGTCAAGATCTACAAGCTACAAGCAAAAGGTATTCTTCTAACTTTGTTTAATATTACAAATTCTGAAAATTGTATGCTAGTTAGGGTTCATGCTTTGGATGATTTGATTTGCATGTATAACTTGAGAAAAACCCAGATCCAAAGCATTAGAGTTGCATGTATACCATAGGATTGTTGTAGTGCTCAAAACTCATCAACATTTGCCTCATTTAGGTCACTAACTGATTTATTTATGAAAATGGGTGTTACATGTGCTATTTTAAAACTTAAAGGCTTTGGTAACTACATATTATTGCCTAACCTCGAGGAAAAAAAAAGTATGCAATTCATTGTCTATGTAAACTATAATGTTTTTGTATTAGATTTTGAGTATTAAATAATGTAATTTTTATTATAACGGGTTTTGAGTATTAAGTAGTATAGTTCTTATTATAATAGAAATGTTTTGAGAAATATTACTTTGTAGCACACTTCAAAATTATGTAAGTTTAATTTGGTAAAAGGGTCGGGTTAATAGATCGGGTATTCATTGATTCAGTGGATACATTTAGAATTTGATTATTCAAAACTCTGAGGGTTATTGGAGTGAGGCTAATCATGTTTTTAAATTTGTTAAAAGGGTTTGCATCAATAATGATTCACTTCAAACCCAACTCATTGACATGTCTACCCGCAAAAGATGACTTTTAGAGCAAGAAAACGATGAAGAGCATAATTTGGAACAACTAATCGTTTAATTAACAACACACTTTTTGATTTATACTTTGGATTCATGTTTTTATATATGAACAGCTAAAAACCTCTTCATTCTGGTTCTAATTCTTAATTCGACTATGTGTGATTGATTACATCGTAATGATGTTTGGATTTGATTTTAACATGGTGATTTATGTTTTTGTTTTAATAAAATGCTTTAACCTGAATTAGTTTAATTTGAACAAAGTTACGTAACTTATAAAATCCTTAATTGTTTTAAGATTTAACATAAGTAACAAGCAATGATTAGTTCAAATCATTTTTTTTAAGCTTTCAAGATTATAAGAAGTATTGAGTATTGTTAGAAACAGTGGTAAAAAAAACTTAATCAAAATCTAAGAGCTTATTTGGATTAGTGGATTAGGGTTAGTAAAGCTACGGCTAGTGAAAGAGTTTGTTTTAATTAGAGAATTCGAAAAGTAAAATGATATTTGAGCCTGTTAATATTGCTTAGTAACACTTAAAGTTAAAAAAATATCTAAACATCAATTCATGATATTTGCATATAGTTAAATAGAATGCGTAATTGAAATTGTCTCAAAATATGATTTTCTTAAAAATCTCGTCTTTACATTCTTTTATGCTATCGTTTCTTTTAGTTCCCTTTAGATAATTAAACCCCTCCTCATATTTTAATACTCATTTATTTTTGTGTCTACCCATACGTATATATATCTTGTGCGAAAATGTATACAACCATAGTTTTGTGTTTATCTGCATACGATCACTGTTTCAACTATACTATCCCTTAGTATAAGTAACAATATTTTAATACCCCTCATTGTTTGCTGGTTTGACGACACTAATACATAGGTAAAAAAAAAGGACCTGATGATCTTCGTCCCAAATTGAATTCTTGAAACTGATAAATAGCTCATGTTACAATCGATTTGTGAAGAAATAAGGAAAAATTAATCAATACACCAATTATATATATATATATATATATATATATATATATATATATATATATATATATATATATATATATATATATATATATATATATATATATATATATATATATATATATAATGTTGATACATGTGAGTTTGTAAAAACACACTATCCAATTTCATACGATCAAAATTTTTTTTTCCTAAAAGCTTTTTTAATATGATTTTTTTATATAAATTTTTTATATATACGAATACTTTTTTTGAAATAATAATAATGTTTTAGATAAAATGTCAAAAATGTAACAGCTTTCTTGAAAATTTCCATGACACTTGATAGAAAAAAACAAAAGAAATCTCAACTAAAATATTTCAAAATCAACTTCTTATTAACCCACTATATATATCCGATATATAAAGTCTAAACACATTGGATATAGAAACATTGAATATGTACAATACATCCTCAAAACAAGGCTTCCTTAAGGGAATGGAAAACACAAAAGGGAGAACATGAGCCAAACCTAATCATGGAAAGAGAAATATGCACAAAAGCAGCAACACAAACAAAATAAAGCAAGTAAAATGAACCCAAAATAACTATTCTCGAATTGAAGCTTATAGCTAATTGGATCAAAACTTCCTACTCTTATCGTATGACCGTTTTTGTAAGGGTAAAGACGTCTTTTTCTGGGACCTTCTTCTTACAGTACAATTATTGTTGTAAGGAACAAACAAATTGTTGATGTAGTTTGATGATATATACTGACCAAGATAGCTGGGACATAACTCTTTTGGCATCTAGGCACTCTTGTTTTAGATCTTCATTAAATTTATTTATATATATAATAATAATAATTTCTTCCCCCTTTTTGCTGAAACATGGAAGCCAAGGGTGTTCAAAGTCCATTAGAGAAAAAAGGAAGGGTTCAGTGAAGCATAAAAGCAAACCCCCCCTACCACCCACTCTTTCTAGAAATAAAACAACAAAAACCTGATCACAGCTTTCCTTTTCTAGCCAAGAGTATCTTCAGTTTCTGGATTTGGTTGTTTGGTTTTCTGAAGATAGATTGATCAGAGAAATTAAGAAAGAGAAAAGAAATCATGGGTAGAGGAAAGGTACAACTGAGGAGGATAGAGAACAAGATTAACAGGCAAGTAACTTTCTCAAAGAGGAGAGGAGGGTTGTTGAAGAAAGCCCATGAGATCTCCGTTCTTTGTGATGCTGAAGTTGCCTTAATTGTCTTCTCCAACAAAGGAAAGCTCTTTGAGTTTTCTACCGACTCTTGGTACCCTTTTCCTTTCCTCTTTTATACATCTATATATTTTCTCTCTATACATATATATATTCTTATTTCAACTAGGGTTCTAAATCTGTAACAATTCTCAAGGCTTGTTTCCAAAAACAAAAACAAACCCAAAAAGCAACAAAAATATTATTTTTAATTAATCTAAACCCACTTTTGGGATCATAAAAATATTTAGACAAACCAATCAATTCGGATCTACCAAAAACTAATATTACTTTTAATATAATGTTTTGTATCAACTATATATGTGTGTGTTGTCTTCGATCCAACAGTGATCTCATGGAATATATGTGAAATCCTCAAACTTTCACCTGGTTTTCATTTTTTATTATTTTTTTGTGTGTGTTTGGATACTCTAATATAGATATCATAAAGAAAAGGTAATTAAGCGTCTGATCTTCTTATTAATTAAGTAAATAATCATCTTTCAAAGCTGCTTAGTTTTTACATAATTTTGTCTCTTTACTTTCTTATCTTATATATAAAAAGTAACAATTACAGTTAAATTTTTATATGTATAATTTACTAATCCTTAAAGAATTTACAAAGTGTCCGTACTAATTTATCTAGTATGAGTAGGTGTCTTTGATCTTAAGCGGAATCTTTAATTATGATATACATAAATTGAGTTAGAAACACAACCATTTTTACCATGTGTGTTGAATTTTTTAGCTCTAAATTTTAGGGGGATAATGTTCTCTATCTCCTCTCCTTCGATCGATCCATTTCCATCGGATTTTCTTAATAAAATCTGACCTTGGAATATTTCTTTTCTCGTTTCTTTTGTATTAAAAGTTGAGTTGGGGAATTCATGTCAATTTTTTTAAAAGAATATTTTTATTGTTTGGATCTACAAAAATAAAGAGAATCAATACTTGAAATTAAGTATATTTCTTGGAATACTTTTGGCCTTATATTTTTTACTTGCACTTTTAAAATCAACTTTACAGCCGACACCAAAGTATTTGGAGATTGAGGGTTTGATCAATGTTCATTCTAATCATTTGAACAAACATTAAAGTCTTTCTTAATTACCATGATTTAGGGTTTCTGTTCTACAACTTTAGGAGAAGCATTTTGGTAGTTTTTCTTTTTATTTCCGACCAATTTGATAATTTGATTGAGTTTTCAAAATGTTTGAGAGTCGGATGCCTCAGCGCACCATTCACATGTGTCAAAACTTCAACAAGTTTTAAGATCAAAACTAACTGAATTTGGTGATATGGGACATATATAAATATAAATATGACCTATGGTAGGTTTCTTTACACATTAACAAAATTGACAAATGAGATAAAGTACAAATGAGTATCGAACATCATTATATGTTCAAGTATCTTGAAGAATAAGTTAAAAAGAACTTAATTATTCAAAGTCATATGGTTCTTATAATATAATCATTTGGCTCTTTTAGTTAGTTACATTAGGAGCATTAACCTGGGGAGAGTTTATTTTATCTCTTGTTCTTTCAGGTTCCATATATACAGTTCCGTTTTTCTCTTCTGTTTTCTACGCCATTGAAAAAGGCTAGTTTCCATTTCAATAAGCAAAAGTGAATCATTCATACAATTACCACTTTCTTGCTTTGCTAATATCACACGTCACCATATTACAATTTTTAAAGGTGACTCCTAACCAAGAAGAAGAAGAATGTCTTTGATCTCACCATTTCTGAGCTTCTTAAGGATGGAGTCACTGAAAGAATCTCAGAAGAAACTATATCAAGAAAGCAGTAGCTGTGTTAATGCTTCAATGGCTTATTAAAATGGACACAAAGCCATTTATAGGCATGCAAAACAGAAAAGATTCTCATGACATTCTACGAACCACGTGACAATTAACCACTCATATTTGACATACTCTTTTTTTTTACTCAATCTTTGATTTTAAACTTCTTTGACACCCAACAAAGAACTCTTCGCCTCTGCTACAATGAACTCCCAGCTTATAAAGTCATGTCTAATCTCTGTGTTTAATTAGTTCTTCCATATTTTTCATTGCAACTGTTGACGAGTTATCATAATATACTGAGAAAAAAGAATCCTATTCTGAATGAAAGAACGAAGCGTATTAATATTAAATATCACTAGCTATATTAGGGACTTGTTGAATAAGAAGAAGTAAATACGTCGGCTATCAGATATGTTCACTATACCTCGTGCTACATATAGGTTTAAAAAATAAAGGTTGTACATTACTGCAACTTCGAATGAAGTGGAAGTATTAGGAATATATGTCAAACATGCATTGGTGGTGGTGGTGGGGGGGGGGGGGGGGGGGGGGGGAAGGGGGGGATGAGGGCTTTTAGACCCCACTATATTGCTGCAATATAACTATTTATTTTGATTTAAGTGCCATGATTAAACATGATAGTTAGTTTCTATCGCAGCTTTCATACTCTCTAAAACACACACACACACACACATATATATATATATATATATATATATATATATATATATATATATATATATATATATATATATATATATATATATATATATATATATATATAGTTAGTTAGTTTCTATCGCAGCTTTCATACTCTCTAAAACACACACACACATATATATATATATATATATATATATATATATATATATATATATATATATATTAGAGAATATAATTTTAATTTTAGGTATTTAAAAAAAATACATATATTTTACCGAATATACATATTTGTATAATTATTATACAAACATTCTTCAACTAACTTGGAGGAATAGAAATGCAATTATGAAATTCTACTAAGAATTGTACTAGTAACACGGTAATACAATAATTATAGATACCAAATGATCTTAGCTATATATATATATATATATATATATATATATATATATATATATATATATATATATATATATATATATATATAAAAGTTTATTTCAAAAAAAAATTAAATATGAAGGTTTAACAATTAGTAAATTTGATTTTATAAAAAATAAGAAAAATAATGAATTATTGAAATTTAAATGCTCATTTTTTTTAAATTTAAGCAAATCATTTATATAAATAAACAAAATAAATAATTGAGTTTTAATTTAGAAATTGAAAATTAGAATGAAAGTTTTTTTAATGAAATTGATATTCATTTATTATTATATTTAAGTACTATGTTGAATTAATAAAATAGAAAAAATAAAAATAAAACAATCAAATGAAAATTGAAAAAAAAAAACACAAAATGAACGAGAGTATGAGATATAGCAAAAAATTGATTTTTATTTATTAGTCTTATTTTTAATTGGACCAAATAGCATATAAAGCCTAGGCTCCCAATTTAATAGACATTATAATAATATGAAAATTGAACCTAATCCACACATTAATTAATTAAATTGCTACTCTCCAAACTCAAGAATTAAGAGAAAGTTGTTGTGCTACAAACAAAACTAGGTAAATTGAGGCGACAAAAAAACTTAGCACAAAGAATCAAGAAGAAGGTGATTCTTAACATCTTAATAGTATGTATTATTTTTTTTATTTTATATATCAATTACTACTTACAATATAAGCTTGTAAGGCTCTTTATGAAGCTCTTTTATGTTACATTAAGAGATTTGAGGGAGAGTCTATTATTAGTCTCGTAGTCTTTTAGCTTCTCTCTCTTTGGTTTTCTTCTTTTTTTATAATAGTATAATATCCCTAGTATCCATTGATTTTTCTATATATGCAAATGATCCATTCAGGTGTCTATATTATTATGTTCTTGCTTTGCTAAAATCATTCAAACCAAACACATTATGAAACTTGGAAGAGAAAGGAACTGGCTAAATATAGGAAAACCCATTGTATTTATATGAAATTATTGAAAAATACCTTATAGCAAAAGAAATATTTCATAATTTTTCACCGTTTAATAAATATTTTTAAGGGTTTTAGGTTTTATTCATTTGGTTAAATATATAATACCATGTTGCATTACATAAAGTTACTAAAAAGGACACTCTTTTTTTAACCTTTGAAGCCTATATATAATAATATATGTATACAAATCCTTCAGGAATTATTAATGTGGCAAAACAATTGGTGTCACTGAAGACGAGGCAAAGTAGTGTCAATGTCATTCATCCTGGAATGGTGTAACCAAAAGTGAATCATAGGAAAAAAAAACATATTTTTTTTAAATGTGTTTAAATGAAATTATTTTTTTCACTAAAAAAGTTAACATAATAATTTCTTCAATAATTTAGCCCAGCAAATAAATCAAACGTACAAAAGCAGCAAACTTTCATTTATAAACGGTCAAAACTTATACAATGACTTGTTATTAGTCAAATTTTCTCTTCGGTGTTGATTGTGATGGAACAACAAGTTTCTTTTACAAGTAATAGATTTTGCATTGAGGATTGATCATATATATGTTTATAATTATGCTAAATGTTAGATAAGATGAATATTTCATTACCTTATAACAAGCACTTGAAAAGAACCATATTTTCTTCTGGGAACAATCATCTTCATCATTGGAATCTTTAATTAAGTTGCTAAGCATTGAAGTTTTACTTTTGTTTTATTGTTTTGAATTCTTTTTCATTCTTTACCGAAAAAATAGCTACCTGTATATGTTAAAATTGAGACATTGTCAGTTAATTAATAGTAGTAATTAAGTTATACAATTATTCTGTTATTTTGAAGTTATGATCCTTTTAACCAAAAAAAATCAGTTTTTATACAAGAATTATGTTCCTGCATTTTCAAATAAGAATTTTACTTAAATAATTATAAAAAATAATCTGTCTTTTCAGACACTTAAGTGTACGTTT
Source organism: Lactuca serriola (assembly GCF_051521515.1). Lineage (NCBI taxonomy): Eukaryota > Viridiplantae > Streptophyta > Magnoliopsida > Asterales > Asteraceae > Lactuca > Lactuca serriola. The sequence continues at coordinate 49,948,228 of NC_136415.1, forward strand.
TCTACAACTAATTGATATTCGAATTGTTTGGGAATGCATGTCTTCTAGTTTAATTTAAAAAATAGTACTAATAAACTAATAAATAACTAAATATATATTAAAAGTATCCTATGCAAACAACTAATCCAAATATTTGATTATCTAACCATATAATCTAATCCAAATATATAATAATTACAATTAATCCAAACTTTAAAATAATAATTCGGCTTTTGTCATAACTAATCCAAATATTCAAATATCTGAACCATATAATTCAATTCAAATAGTATAGTCAGACAATTCGGTTTTATCTTAATAAAAAATAACCTTAAAAAAACAAAAGCAAAAACAAAGTGCCACTGTCGTGCTTAATAGACTTTGTAAATGTAAATTATGGTTGTAACATTTGCTACAATCAAATGGGTCATGGTTTATGCTTCCTTTTGTAAAAAAAAATGTATAAAGGATATGTGTGTTTAGTGTATGTATATGCGTTTCAATAAGGTAATAAAGCATGCAAAAAATTGTATGCTTATAACTATAACATAATTACTTTTATAACAAATATAGAAAATGAATTATATATATATATATATATATATATATATATATATATATATATATATATATATATATATATATATATATATGTTTGGATTTTATAACTAGAAGCAGGTTACATTTAAGTACATTACTCTTTTTTGTAGTGTGTACTAGAATATGTGTATAGCATCGATGTTAGTACTAATATTTATGTTGCTTGTAATCAAAACTTGGTTAATATTTAGTAATATTGTCTCAAAACTTTTAGAAAAGTTTCGACCTTTTAGAAAACTTGGTTAAACTTTATAAAAAAATTGAGTGATCAAGATGGAACAACATAAAAACATTTGAACAAATTGAAATTTGATTCCTCAAACCTTTTAGAAAAGTTTCGACCTTTATTTAACTAAGTCAACATAGCTCTTTATTCAAAAAGCTATGGTTGCCAAAAAAATCCTTCCAAGATAATTCCTCTTCTTTAAATGAAAGCTAAAAAGGATCTTGGGTTTTGCTTCGGCCCGGATAGCTTCACTTTTAGATGCAACAATTAGGCCATAATCAACAACGATATCATTTGTTTCGTAAAAGGATACAAAATGTTGGTATGTGTGCCTAGAGGTTGTAACTCATCCTTTGACAACCTCATTCATAAGGTTACACTCTGCTCCCGAGTTCACTAAAGGAAAGAAAAGAAAAAAGGAACTAGAAAAAAGAAAAGAAATAGAATGATCTTTCTTTCATTTGTCTCCAATTCCTTCCAATTTAGAGGACGGTTTTTAAGGAAGATTAGCATAAATCTTTCTTTCCTTCTCTCATCTTCTTTTCGATAAATAAACTTAGGAGCAATGATTTTTTCTCAATCCTCTCACTTCTTTTTTCTCTCCTTAAATGAAATTCTAGAGCAATGTATTAGTGATCTTCCATTTTCTGAATCGAACGCCTACATAAAAACTATTGCTAAAATTCTAGCCAACATGCCCATAAGAGTAATATCATCAGTATTAAGTGATGTCCAATCTACCTACATAAAAACTAGGCATCTAATTGGAAATATGCTCATTGTAAATGAAATTATCTCTAGAGCTAGAGTTATGAATATGAAGTTGATGTTATTAAAATATTATCTTTTAGTTGGATGATACGAGCTTAAAGATGATGATGATTGTTGGAGAGTGACTTTGATGCTCTTCAGGAATCATAATATTAATATGGGATTTTTTAATATGTGCCCTAAGGGCATATATAAGAAGCATTAAAAGAAGTATTAATTAAAATAAATATTATCATAATTAAATGTGATAAACATTAATTATAAATAATAGTATTTATAATTAATGTATAATCCATTTAATTATGGTAGTATTATACATAATTAATGTTTATCACATTTAATTATGGTAATATTTCTTATAATTAATACTTCATTTAATGTTTCTTATATGTGCCCCTAGAACATATATTAGAAAATCCTTATTATTATTGCCTTTCGAAGATTAGATGGTTCTAATCACAAAGGAATTAGGGTTGGAGTTTAGACCAACATCATCGGTTTCAAAAGTTTTCGATTATTTAAACATTCATATTCACTCCTTCAGTTGGAGCATAGGTTGGGAGAGAATACTCATTTTTGGTATGATGTGTGGTTGGTTAATCTCCCATATTTGTTATATATCCTAGGCTATATACCTTTGGTCGACAACTTAGATTGTAACGACCATAAAATTTCAACCAATTTAAACTTTTCAAAAACAACCCGATTTCATAAAATTATTACAAAAATGTTTTCAATACAATTATTTCAGAGTATTCTCATAATCACATCACAAAACATAATCATGAGGAGCGGTACGATCACGCCTTTGCCTTGTCACGGTCTCCTGAAGAACCTGAAAAACATTAAACCACAACTGTAAGCCCGAAAGATTAGTGAGATATCCCCAAAATACCAACCACATATACCATACACGCATAACATGCCATATCATAACAGAACACAGAACAGCCATGCACTTCGGGTCTACTGTGTGACTGGTCCGCCGCACCGGCCTTCAGTCCACCTGGTCCACCCTCCGAGTCTAACCACATACATCGAGTCTATAGTGTGATTGGTCCGCCCGCACCGGGCCTTCAATCCACCTGGTCCACTCTCTGAGTCTACAGTATGATTGGTCCGCCCGCACTGGGCCTTCAGTCGGCCTGGTCCACTCTCCGAGCCTCGGTACGTCTGGTCCGCCCTCTTGGGGCCTACAGCCTATCCGGACCGCTCGGTGGGCCTTCGGGATAACCGGTCTGCCCTGGGTATGTTGGCCTACAGCATAAAGCAGGTCCCACCTCAACCCAACCCCAGTCCAACAACCATGTGCACATAAACATTCAATCATATAACATATCACATCCAATCAAACTGATCTAACAGATCACATAGCATAGCATCATCCTAACCAGGATACCGACCTAACCGGTCACTAGCATAGCATCATCCTCCATACCAGGATTCCGACCCTAACCAGGTCTCTAACATATACCATCCTAACTACCAGGATGCAACATAGCAAAGCAATAACATAACAACGATACCCGGATCACAATCCGATAAAGGGACGGCCTTGGTGCCGTAGACCCTGTTGATATAGTGAGGATAACTCACCTCGCAACTGCCGACTGAACAGATAAACCCAAGCTGCTCCGACCACTGATACGATCTCCAACACTGGCCAACACCAAAACTTTGAACTCTCAAAACAAAAGCCAACAATTACCAAAATGCTCCTGTAAATCAACTGGTCAACCCTTGGTCAAAGTCAAAGTCAAAGTCAACCCCTAACTGACTTTACTCGCCAAGTCAACCCGATGACTCGCCGAGTCCCCATGCACAGAACTTCCCCAATCTGCGACTCAACTCGCCGAGTCACCCCGAGACTCGCCGAGTCCAACAACTCCGAGTCCTTTCACACTCGACTCACCGAGTCATCCCTTGACTCACCGATTCACAGCTCAACCAGAAGAAAGGTTAGGACCTCACGACCAGACTCGCCGAGTCCAAGGCTATCTTCAACCAACTCGTCGAGTTGTTCTTCCAACTCGCTGAGTTCTTGACCATATTCATCCAACTCGTCGAGTTGTTCTTCCAACTCGCCGAGTTCCAGCCTATCTTCAAGCAACTCGCCGAGTACACCCGTGTGACTCGCCGAGTACCTCTAGATCTGAATCCATACAGAGGATTTCCAAGCCATTCAGTTGATCCAAAACGTAGATCTACCCTTCTACAAACCATCCATCATGTAAAGTGGCAAACTTTACGTGAATCCATAGAGATCTAGGCATTAACACTCTAGGGCTAGGGTTTGGGACAAGATAGCTTCACCAAACACTCAAGAACAGGGACTTTAATGCACTTTAGACCTTCTCCATTCCAGATCTGAGGTAGCAACCTCAGATCTAACCTTCAAACTCGAAATACCACAAACCAATCTTTCCACACACTTCAAAATGACGATTCTAGATGAATAACAGCCCAAGAAACCAAGTGATACCTCAAAAGGAAGCCCCAACAGAAGAGAAATTTGAATCTTAGCAAAGCCCCTTGCTCCAAGCCTCCTAACTCTCCAAGATCTCCTCCAAAATCTCTTTTCCAAGGTTCAAATGCACTTAATCCACTCACAAACGCGTCTAAGGGTTTTCTGGACTTTACGGGAGGGTGAAAAGGCTGGGGAGAGGGTATAATGTCCTTTAAATAGGGCTCATCCTCCGAAATTAGGGTTTTCTCCACTCAGCACCAACTCGCCGAGTTGGCCACTTAACACGCGACCAGAGTCGCGACCCTACTCGTCGAGTCCACTCATGGACTCGCCGAGTTGCCCTTTCCCATTTACACTTTTAGCCCTTCAACTCTACTCTTGATATTCCGGGATGTTACATAGATGGTTGTGTTAGTGAGAGAAATTGTGGCTTATGTCATTCTAATATTGCTTTTATGTGGATTTAGATTTGTAGTATGAGCACATCTTAGCTCTTTGGCTCTGCAATTGAAGAATAGGGATATCATTTCCAACAATTATGAGTATGGATGTTAGACCTTTGAGACTTTAGTTTCTTCACGCACTTATTAAGATCGATGGTGTATGCGGTCCTATTAGCCCTTTAAGGTTACAAGATAAGATGGAGTAAGCTTTTTAATGCATGGCGAAAATCCTCATATGAAGGTTTTGGTGAGGATGTTGCATATTTATATTAAAATATCTATTAAGGTCATGGTGTTATCATCCTCTTTATGTCTTATTTGTAGCTCAGATGAGCAAACTAAAGATCACAAGTTTCTCTTTTGTAATGTATTGGAGCTAGCAGGGGACAGATGGGTGTTGAGGGTGTTGAGCCCTTAATTCATCTTTTTTAATTGGACTATAAATCTTCAACTAGCTAAATCTCACTATACCTAAAGACCAATGTCCAATTTAAGTCTTCCTTATTCTATACTTAATCTCTTTTAAGCTCCTTATTCAAAAAATTTGGATCGACCCCTGGGTACATATACGACTTGGCATGTAATTTTTACATGGTGGGATATTGGCCACTTTTGGCCGGCTGTGGATTTAACATCCATCGTTTCCATGGCCAAATGTTTTGAAACATTAGGAATTCCAAACTTGTTTTGACACAGTGATTTATACAACTTTGTTGGTGTTATGGAATTGTTGGAACCCCAATACAATTGTCTTGAATATGGATACTTTCCCCTTGATACTATAGATGATGAGGTGCAAGTTATAAGCCAATTGGTGTTGTAATCCATATCCTGAATGTTGTTACGACTTGTACTCTTACTGTCTCACTAACTTGTCGTTTATAGGAGAGATAGATGACTACTTTACTTTATCCTCTTAATGATAGTGAATGACCTTTTAATGAAAATACATTAATAATCCATATCTTCAAACCAATCTCCGCATTCTTTCACAAGTAGCAAATTCTTGCTACACCTATGACATTTGGAACCATTTTTCTTCATGAACTACTACTCCTAGCCTAATAGTACGATTTACTTGAATACACACTATCTATGCTTTAGACATCATATATACATTAGGCATACTTCCATTCCCAAGAAAAATATGTTATGATAATGAATATCCATGAATGAAAGAAAAGAAGGTTGCATATCCATGAAAGAAAGAAGGTTGAGGAGGCATACATGATACATGTTCTTCCTTTTTCTACTCTTTATTTCCTTTTTCCAGTATCGACTATCGATATCTTCACGATCTCCCTTTGTTCTTTCTGTTTAAGTGTTTTTTCCTCGAGATAATATCTTTATGATGATATAATAAGAATATATATATATATATATATATATATATATATATATATATATATATATATATATATATATATATATATATATATATATATATATATATATATATATATATTTTGGTGACCTGTTCTTGCATTACCTTTTATCAGTGTAAATGATCATCTTCACTTTGAACCAAGTCCCATTGGTATACCTTTTGCCTTCGATACAAAAGCCTCCTAGTTAACACCGTTTCATAGCCTTCATTTTTAATATTTTTTTGTTGCTCTAAATATCCAAACTATTGTCATCATGGAAAACTTTACCACAACCTATTTTCATAAGCTAAAAACCTTTATCTGGTCTATCTCGTTAATTACCACTTAAATCATGTTTCATTTTATTTTATTTTTTATTTTATTCATATGCATACGTTAATTGATTAAAACGTGAAGGTCAAGTTTACCTGGTCCATCATGGAATGTACACTAATTTATGTCTCAGAGGTTGTTGTAAACCTAAAGGTGTATTATTGACTAGTAAGCCATTATTTTGGGAGTACCAACTAGTTTGTCGATGAAACATAATGGCATGGATAAAATTCTTAAAGCGTTCTAATAAATGCTCATAGGACAATAATGCAAATAAACGTACATAAATAATAATTCTATAATTACAAAGAGAAAGTAAACAAACATGTTGCAGAAATTTTATATATATATATATATATATATATATATATATATATATATATATATATATATATATATATATATATATATATATGTAATTTCTACGATAATTTTTTTCTACACACCATTCTAGTCTTACCTGAAACACCAATCTAGTTTTAGGCATAGAGGTTTTTGAAATCTACACAATATTTGATTATTACTTTTAATTTATTATTTTCTTTATATAATAAATACTATTTTGTTGGATTATTAGATTATTTGTTTATTTTTAATGTATATTATTAATTCTTTTTTAATTTATTAGTTCCACCACAAAATCGTCAGAATACACAAAAATGTTGCATCTCATCATCGAAAATCGTCAGGATCATCACAAAACCTCTTCATCGGAGGTCAAAAAGAAACCCACAAACCTTTTCTAACCAACGATAACGGTAGTCACCTGCGATAAAATATCTACCATCACCTGATCGATATCACCACTTTTAATGTTTCCTGATAATGTGACTAAGTAAAAAAGGTTTACTTAAAATTTAGAGAAAGGAAGATTGAGAACAATTCATTATGGATATATATTCTTTATAAATATATTATTTTTGTTTTATTTATTTTGTAAAAAATATGGCTTGAAAGAAAATTTAGATGATAATAAAGTTATTTTAACAACATAAAACGAAAATTTAGATGAATAAAGTTACTTTTACGATATAAAACAAAAAAATCAATAGCATATAAATTCAATTATTTTATTCAATATTTATAGATCTTAGGTTATTTTAAAAAGATCTTTTGTTTTTTTATTTAAACCATATTAATTTTTATTGGTTGAGAATAAATATGAATAAAAAATAACTAATTATAAGAAAAAAAAAACTAAATTATATGAGTAATGATAAAAAAAAATTAAGGTTTGTAGAGTTTTAATCAAATGATTAGATACTATAATAACCTATATAAATAAAAGTCCATCTATCTATACCTTCTAATAATTATATTTTTTTTCTAAAATAACTATAATTATTACCTAATAATTTTATCTTATACCTATGGTTATATAATTGATTACATGTCATTTCATTCTCATCAATATTATAATCATTTTATGTCTTGTAATATAGATTATATTAATTTTTTCTATTTAAAATCTAATTAGATAGATTGGTATGTAGATAATATAGATTGATATGTAAATAATAGGACATAAATATGCCTAACATATTTGTTGACTTTCTCTTTGTAATTATAGAATTATTATTATGTACGTTATTTGCATTATATATATTATATTGAACGATAAATGCATTAGAAAGTAACAATAGGCTAGCACAAAAAGAGTTACAGAATACAAATATATAAAAAAGAAATACACCAATTAACGTGTGAAATCAAATTAATCTTCGATCTATTCTTTATCCAATTGAATGCATGGATTTAAATATCATCTGCTGCCGTGAAAAGAAACATTTATTTTTCTTAAAAACCAAGTCATTACGAGTTCGTTTAAATACCCTACAACATCAAGTATACTAACAACAATCTGAGTTCAATCTCTTCTTATCAATACCAAAGGAAATCAAAACGATTTTGAGCTCATCACAATAATTTGATTAATGAGGTGTAATATAGTTATTGGTTGTTTTCATTTTCACATCATATTTGCGTTTTCGCATGAGCCTTCCCCTATATATATATATATATATATATATATATATATATATATATATATATATATATATATATATATATATATATATATTAAAAGAGTAGTTCTTTTGTCAAGTGTCATAATATTAGACTTCCTAATTAATATGATGTCACTTGTCATTGTATTAATTCTTTATTTTAAATTGATTAAACCTCTTAATTAATGTGATTCTATTTGTCTAATATATATGAAAAATTAACTCCACATAATTATTTGAATCAATTATTATAATTTTACATAACTAATAAAAATATCTTTTAATTAATAACTTATTTAAAATCTTATATAAAATAAGTAATTAATAATTTTGAATTTTTTACAGGTTTAATTAATTTTGTAACCGTGATTCCCACAGGTTATAAACTAGTATATATATAAACACATACACACACATTGAACAACTCGAAAAGACAAGAGTCTACACACGTCAAACACCCAACTCTGACAACCCAAAATAGAACCCCTGATTCCCCAAGTAAAATAGCTCTCGACATGCAAGCAAGACCTGTCGTACCGGTTCATGCTTGAAAACTTAGACATTTGTTTAATCATGATAAACAATTTCGGTTGTATTTCATCTTGTACCTTCATTAGGATATTTGTGTCTTTCTAAACTTGATTGTGTTCCAAGATTTCCATACAAACCAAATCGTGAAGTACACATATATACGAGTAAACTTGAATTTACTTTTCTTGAGTAAGCCACACGAATATGCCTTAGATATTATTAAAAGGATAACTAAGCCACGACCGTACCTTTCTAGGAATATGTTCATTCCTTGACAACTCTAGCAAAAGAGTTGATTATAAAAGTATGGTTCACAGATTCCGCCACCATTTTGCAAAACAAGCATCAATGTAAATGTCGGGCGGAGGCAGTAGGGGGCTAGTGAGTGTTGTGTCGCCCTTAACTCAAGTGCTATTAGTGTATTTTTCTTTAAAACTCATCGTCACCATTTTCTTTTCTTTAAATTTAACTACAATAAAGGTAGTGGTACATGTAACAATACACTATTTACAATCACTTCTTTTTACTTATAATATATGTTTTTTATGATTTACTATATATTATTAAATTAAAAAGTTTGTATTTACCATAAAAACACGAAAAGTAGGTGAATGCTTTAAAATGATATAAAATTTTCTAAAATCTGGTACAAGAAAAGAAATTACTATATATATATATATATATATATATATATATATATATATATATATATATATATATATATATATATATATATATATATATATATATATATATATATATATATATATATATATATATATATATATATCGTGATGTAAGTCTAAGCCCCTTTTATTAAAAAATTCGGACTATGTCCCTGGATAAATGAATTACTATACCACGGCGAGATAGATTTGTAGCTACATGTATACGGTTGAAACCTGCTCTTCGAGAGAAACAACATACTTTTAAAGGAATTCAATTAGTCCAAACAAGCTATAAATGTAAGGAATCAAAGTTCACCTCTACCATGGTTTTATTTAAAGATTTGAATGTAACATACATGTTCATCACTAATCCAACTCCTATAATCCGAGTTGGATGACAAAAGAACATCACCACAATAGTCGTAAAAGTTTAATCATTTCTTGTGATTCCTATCCAGAATGCACCGTTCTCTTCCACTCCCAAACAAAATCTCCATAATTATTACTTAATCACTATATTAGCAATTAGACAATTTTGGGTAGCTTCGATAACATAGTGCTAGGATTAAGGAGTTTAATAAACTACTGATAAACACAAACACACACACCAAATAAACATACAAAGAAGATAAAAAACACAATAATTTAATATGGTTCACTCTTATGTCTACAAACGAACCAGGGAGAAGTTTTATTAATAATAGTTGTCACACATTTTTTGTGTTAGGGTTACATTCATAGAAGGCAGCTCTGATTAAAGGTGTTTATTTAGATGGATCGGTTCGATCTGATCCAATCAAGTAAATCCAAATTGATTTTAATGATCCAAGTAGTTCAAACTAAATTCAAATCCGATCTCATCTGATCCAATTACAATTTGGTTGGATCGATTTTTATAATTTATTTTTGAAAAAGCGAAACATTTAAATAGACATATAATTATGATATAACCCAATATTACATATAATTATGATAGGGAGGAAACCAATGGAGAGAGTTGGATGGGGTATGGGATTTCCTAGAGAGCACTAAAATGGGCGAACTTACTTGTGCACCTTTTTGAGTTTTAGGTCGTGTTGCAATCTGAGGACGTGAAGTTGTGAAGTATTGTTTATCAGTGGCTAGAGATGTTGGTGAGCATCATCTCATCACCACATCCAACCACTAAGCACTTGGTATACACACCACTAAATACCAACCCACTTTATATTTTTTTATTTAAAATTAAATAGAAAAATACAATAAAAACATAGAGATTATTTTTAAACTAGTTTTTCATTCATTAAAAAAAATACATTAATTTTTTTTAAAAACCGAGAATTAAAAACAAAAAATCATAAAAATTCCAAAAAAAAAAAAAAAAAAAAAAAAAACTGCTCATTCTTCATATATCTCGCTCAGACGGATTCTTTCATTGTGAGAAAAATCCTCAAATCTTTTCCCTCGTAGTTGACGGCTTTAATTTTCAATATCTTCAAATCGTTTTTTGTTTGAAACAATGTTTGCATGTCTACTATTTTTTCTTCCACCCAAGTCATCATCACCGCCTTTCTCTCTTGTACTTGGACATATCGATCGAATTTTTCTCCAAAATGATCGTGAAAGCTAGAACTCGAATTGGAAGCTGCTTTTCTTGCTCTATTTCTTCCTATCGGTCAATGACGAGGTTGTTCATCTTCAAGATCTATCCGCTCATCATTAATATCGATGTGTATTCGGCCCTCTGATTATTTGAACTTCCATCAACATTTCTTGTACGCTTCGAACCGAAAGAAGTCCCCTCTTTCCCTTCTGTCATTTCTCTCCATTTTGGAGTATCCTTCAACTTTAGTCAAGGTTTAAGACATGGAAAAACTTTATGGGTTGTCTTTGGTTTTTCATATTGTTTAGATTGTTGTAGATTCCACCGAATTTGCTATATTTTAGTCTCAAATTGCACTGCTTTGAACTAAATTGGTCAGAATTTCGGCATTCACTTCCCATTAAACAATAGAACACGGTTCAAACATTTTGCAAAAATAAGTTGATGTTTGAGCATTCTCGTTTATGGGGTCTTGGGAAGCCGAAACTCATGCATGTGTTAATTTCTATTTCCCTTCTTTTGTCCAATTCACCTTTTCGTTTTGATTGGTTGAAGTGGTAACCATGGGTTTTTTTTCTTTTTTTTGGTCGGGGTGGTGGTGAAGGTTGTATCACGGGTTAATCATCGTAGCCACCACAACCAACCACGATCACAGCCAACAACGGACTCCCGAGGTGGTGTTCGTGTTCGTGTTCGTGTTCGTGGTTCATGTCAACCTGAACAATGGAGCCTTCCGTGGAGAGTACTTTGGAGGGTCTTAGTTTAAAATGTATATTTATATATCTTACAAACATTTAGAAGAATTTTATGAACAATTTTTGAGAGTTTTATAAACAAACAATTAATAAATGGTAATCGTGTCATTATTATTATTTACATTCCAAATCATGTGACATAATTACAAACATTGTTAAAAGAATCCCGAGTAGTCACGATTAGTCCCTAGGGGTAGGTAGCCGACTAGGTGACACTTAGACATTTATCACCATTTAAACAACTAGCTAGTGAAGCTTTATAAGCTTATAAAATTTTTAATGTCTTGAAGATGTTCTAGATCAATATAAAACTTTTTAAGGAATAATATGTGTTCTTTTAATCATTTATATTTATTCTGTTATGATATTAGTTATATTAATATGTTTTTTTAATGATATTAGCCATATTTATTTATTTTTTAGAAATTATTGTACAGCCGACTAGGTGACACTTAGACATTTATCACCGTTTAAACACTAGCTAGTGAAGCTTTATAAGCTTATAAAATTTTTAAGGTCTTGAAGATGTTCTAGATCAATATAAAACTTTTTAAGGAATAATATGTGTTCTTTTAATCATTTATATTTATTCTGTTATGATATTAGTTATATTAATATGTTTTTTTTTAATGATATTAGCCATATTTATTTATTTTTTAAAAATTATTGTAATAAAATTTAGACTCTTAACTAGGTGATCACTAATCCCGAGTAGTCTTTAGTCGCCGGTACGACAAAGTTCTCTAGCGGCTTTTGTCATCATGATTACAAACCAAACATAAATATATAATAGATTTGGATTAAATTTCTTTGAAATTTTTTTTTTGTCAACCAAACACATTATATAATTTAATTTATTCATATTCCAACACCCTTGCATTCCATTTTCTTTAAAAGTTTTATAAACATTCTAATAACCAAACATCTACATGTTTGGTAGAAGGTTCATTGTTTAAGCTTAACTATAAAGAGGGTTTCAAAAAATCGTTTATTGAAATATTTGCATCCAAATATTTTTGGGTTACGTCTTATGGGCTAGGTATTTTTTTTTCTTTATGATTTGTATCATCTTCAATTTATTTCATATATATTTTCCTTCTTTTATCTTGAATAATTCCTTCCTAATTATCTGTAAAATGTTTGAATCCATCTATTTTTTTATTTCAAATCTATCCGGTCTATGAGAATATTCAGCTGAGTTTTACATGTTTATCTCCTACTGTGGTATTAGTACTGTTCAGCTCTCATGAAATACAATTCTATAACACCTTATGTTAAATCTTTGGATTCTGGTTTAAAATCACTTGGAGGAAAAGACAATATCCAATAGGCAATGATATTATCTACTGAACATCTAAATTTAAAAATAAAAAAAAAATGGTGTTTAAATTGAAATTTTATGTTTTTATTTAATGCTTTTGTTTTGACTTGCCACAGCATGGAAAGCATCTTGGAGCGATATGAGCGGTACTCTTACACTGAGAGACAGCTAGTTGCAGCCGACGCTGCACCGGTAAAGAATCATTCATTCATCGTACCTGACAATATTTTCACTCATGACAGATGCTTTTTGATCTAGTTATTTAAACAGGATAATTTTAATTTTACAATTTGTTTCTTTCAATGATGACATGATTGACTCTGTATGCATATATACGCAGAGAAGCTGGACCCTGGAGTACAACAAACTTAAATCTAGGGCTGAACTCTTACAAAGAAATCACAGGTGCATTTTTTGTATTTATTCTTTCTTCTTCTTTCAAAAATGGAACTAATCTATTTCTTCTTTTTTTTTTTTTTTTTTTTTAAAAAACTTTTGGTTGTTTGTTTGATTGTTTAGGCACTATATGGGTGAAGATATAGAGTCATTGAGCTTGAAAGAAATCCAAAATTTGGAGCAACAGCTTGATACTGGTCTCAAGAACATTCGCACAAGAAAAGTATGCATGCGTATATATACTAAATATTTTATTTGTTAAGTACCTTATATATATATATATATATATATATATATATATATATATAGTTTTAGATCATGAGTCACTGAAATTTTTATCTTGCAGAATCAACTCCTGCATGAATCAATCTCCGAGCTTCAGAAAAAGGTGGTGGATTTATTTCCTTCCCTTTTTACATTTTTTTCAGGTTATATCTGTTTTTATTATCTTGTTTTACTAGTTGTGAGATTACATGGGTTAATTTTAGGAGTAAGCATATTAACCGAAAAAACCAACCATAACCAAATTATCCAATATAACCAAACCATTTTAACCGAACCATTACTAAAAGATATGGTGCGGTTTCTAATTTTGATTAACCGAATACATATGGTTAGGTTATGATTTTCATCCAAAACCGAACCGAACCAATAATATTAATAAATATTTTTAATATAATATAATAGTAAATACTCCTTCGTCACATATTTATTATCCACTTTTGAATTTTGACGTATTTATTTCTCAACTTTGACCTTAAATATTTTTGTTTTTGATATATAATACTTAAAGCAGAATATATGAATGGATTGTGTTTAAATGTCTTTTCATTGTTATAAGTTTCATCAAGTAATTTATAACACAGACAAAATTATTTAAGGTCAAAGTTAAATAATAAATACCTCAAAGTCAAAAATAGACAATAAATACAGGAAGGAGGGAATATAACGTATGTAATATATTGAGAATTGGAATTTTAAAGGGAAATTACTTTGAATTAGATATGATAATTAATCTTCTATCAATATAGTTATATATACACAATTATTCATTTTTTTATAACAATGAATTTATGTTTTTCAATTTTTATAGAAAAATATATTTATTTTTATGTCATTGTGGACCATTATAGTTAATCGATATTAACCGTTAACCATAACTATTAACTGACTAAAACCGTTATCCAAATCCAATATTATCCGTTACCCAATGGTTATTGAAATATGTTAACCAATTGTAATGGTTATGGTTCGGTTTTGACCAATAACTGAACCAACCCGCTTCATACACACCATTAGTTAATTTTTAAAAAAAGTTAAATATAAATGTCAAAATATTTAAAAACTTTGAATTTATAAGAAAATAAGAAAAAAAATTGAATTATTATAACGAAAATGTTTTTTTATCTTTTAAATTTAAACAAATAATTTAAATAAATAAAAGAAATTAATGAGTTTTAATTTTGGAAATTTTGAAATTAAAAGATAAATTCATTAATGAAATTAAATCCATTTATTAGTACATTTATTACAATTACTACATTAAAATATTATGTGGAATTTAATAAAATAGAAAAACTCATAAAATGACATGTAGAAAAAAATTAATTCAAAATAACCATAAAATGATATTTGGCAAATTGAATGAGAGTGTACCAATTGACTAAAAAACCTTCATTTATTAGAGAACTAGGTGTGAGACCCGTATGTTATACGGGTTTAGATTTAAAATTTAAATTTTAAATTTTGAATTTAAAATGAAACATATTAAATACTATATGAATACTAATATTGTAATTTATTGGTTATTTTCAATTATGACAATTATTAATTGAGGTTTAAATATAATATGTTAAATAAGAAAAGATAAACATATAAGAAAATGACAAATGGAAAAAACATTTAATCAAAAATACCAAAAAATGACATGTGTCCAAATTAATAAAAGAGTGACATGTGGTAAAATTATTTTCATTTATTAGGGAGGATATCTATTCAGAAAAACTAATTCACCATATCACAATGTCTCGATAAAATGTTTTGGATTTTTTATGTCTTTAAACTTCATAAAAAAATTGTTTGTTTCTTTAAAGTCTTGAATTAAAAGATTGGCATGTATGGTGTTGGTGGAGGTGGAGGTGGTGGTTATGGCGAAGGAGGTGGCAAGGTGGTGGGGACTGAGGCAGTTGTAATGACAGCGGAGGTTGCAGAGGAGGCGGAGGTGGCGGTGGAAAAAAAAATCATGTTAGGGTTACAACTTAAAAAAGTGATTTTAAAAATCAGAAACTATTGATTGTCTTTTGTAAAAGAAAATGACAAATTATTTTATGTTTTTTTATCTTTTGAAAAACATACAGTTTTTTTCTCAAATATTTTTTTTTGCTAGACAACAAACACTAATGGTTTAACAATTAGAAGGTAATTATCAAATTTCAAAGATTAATTTAACCATGCATAATAGTTTTCACGAAACGATATAAAACACTGATCTATCCTTGCAGTCTAGTAAAGTTAAATATCCATTTTCATTATATGTTTTTTAGCAACTTCTTCCATTTTCTCATGCATGATATTAATATTGATTCACCAGGGAAAGGCCATACAAGAGCAGAACACTACGTTGACCAAGAAAGTAAGTTTCTCTTGCTCTTCTTCTAATTCAAATTCAAAATAAAATAAAAGAAAACAAGAAAGAAAGAAAGAAAGAAGTTGATAGGTTTACACTCTTGCAAATTTCTTGAGTTTTCATAATATTGTCAAATTGGGCAAGTGTGTGATATCTAGTGTGTATTCTATGAATAGATCAAAGAGAAGGAGAAAGAAAAGACAGTAACACAAAATGCTCATGATCAATGGGATCACCATAACTATATGGAAACCGATCCATCCTTCCTTATGCCACCACCACCTCCCTCTCTCCACATGGGGTAATCATCTTTCTATTTAATTGCGATTTTTATTTTTGATTTTTTATACGCTTTATGTGATACATATGTATTGATGCTCTTCCGATTATGAGAAGGCCAAGTGTAGCGTACATTATTCTTATGAACATTATGCCAAAATCAGGGATCATTATACTTTGTTTTTATATGTGATGTAGAGGAAATTACAACCAAGGTGGTGGTGGTGGTGGTGAAGGAGAAGCAGCTGAAGGAAGGACAAACGAGCTTGACCTCAGTCTGCAGCCAATATATTCTTGCCACATGAGGTGCTTTCCTTCGTGAATGACCTGGTGTACGTATCCCATTAGTGCTTTATAATTATAAATAATGCTTATGTTAATTTGAATATTAACGAAGAAACAACATTATCCAACAATCAACAATCAAGTGTTGTGTAATTTCATGTGAAACTACGTTTGCTAAAGAACTATATATAGTATTATGTAATGTATGTATAAAACGAGAACAGAAACACGCCTCGTTATTTGTGTGTTGTGTGACGACTTATGTCTATGTCTTGGTACTAGATCTAAAAAATAATTTATTGATCATGACTGATTTAATTTCCTTCTTTATCTACACTAATATTATAAGTTTCATAGTGTCTTTAATAATACCGTACGTTGATATCCTTGTGGAAACTACTCGCTAGATGAACTTACTTTGTAGTTACATCATGCTTTTATTTCACACTCAGATATAACTTGAAAAAACTTATATATATATATATATATATATATATATATATATATATATATATATATATAGTCACTTATTAAATTGTGTTGCATCAATGTGTGATACACTAACACTCTCCGTCAGAATCAGAGGCTCAATAAGTATAGAGACAGTGATGGTGCTGAGTCATAAGGGTGCGGGATGCTGGCTTTGATAACATGTAAATATATGTGAAGCTCAAGATTGTCTCTTCAAAAGAGTCATTGTGGATAGAACGAAACTTTAATATATATATATATATATATATATATATATATATATATATATATATATATATATATATATATATATATATATATATATATAAAACCACTTTTAAGATCATGTCATACCAATATTAGATACACTAACATTATTGTTCATCCTTGTTCATTTGATTGTGAGAGTGAGAGTGTCAGACAATTAATTAAAAATTTTCAAAAGTTATATTTATGACCTTTTTATTTACAAATTATTTTCTTATTTTCTATTTTCATCATTTTCATATTTTTTGAAGAGTTACTTTTACATATTTATATTTACCATTATAAATAAAATTTTTGCCTTAAAATCAAAAAATATCATTTATATGTTCTATCAAATAATAATTATGAGTATTTCCATTGGGCCTTTTATTTTAAAATTATAGTTTTGTCCTTGTATATACCTAATTATATGTAGTTGGTTGTAATATGAAATTGATAAATTAACTACAAATTGAAAGCGATTGTATACAATGTACAAGTGAAAAACACATCTTTCTTTTTTAAATGAGAAGGCACCAGAAGTAGTATGGTTGGTGAGAGCAGACACAATAAGTGGATGAATCGAGGGCCTTAACACCGCTTTCCGGTGACTCCCTTGGTGGTAAAGTTGTCACCTTTTTCTTCAGTATCAAGTGCACCTTCTTCAATAACTTTCTTGTTGAGATCGCATATATAATCATAATCAACGTTTCCATATAACCCAGATATTGATTTTCCAAACTCCAAACATGTATTAGAATTACCTTGAAGGTGGCGAAAGATCCATTGGAAAGCTTTCCAAGTCGTTTTTCCGAAATAGCCATAAAACGAAATACAACACTTAAAGCATGTGATAAGTCGGGTCGGAAACACACTATAACATACATTAATGATGCAACCGTACTTGACTAAGGAACCTTTGACATCTTATCATTTTCATCATTTGTTTCTAAATAAACTTTACTCACGGGTTTGGCATTTTGCATGTTTAATCGATGTAAAACTTTGTTGAAGTAGTTTTTTTGTTGTTGTTGAAGTAGTTACTATAGCTAAGTATAACTTGCCTATAGTTGAATCCATGAAATTTTCATACCAGTTATTTTCTTTTCATTACCCAAGTCTTTCATTGAGACTTTAGGATAAAGGAGTGTTTGGGATTGCTTACTGAAACACCCCTCGCTCGAGATAATTTGAAATTATACTTAAGAAAATCATTTGTGAAAATGTTCCCCAAAGATTAAGAGTTTATGTTTTGCAGAAAAACAATTTGGTCCCAAAATATAAACTTAACCAAGTTTAAAATTAGAGAGGTTATTAACAATAAGATATCACAACATGATTTTAGTTCAGCACACATTCTAAGACATTCTTAATATCCAAGCTAATCCCTAGCTCAAGCTAGGGTCTACAATCTTAACATACATCAAAATAAGTTAGGCAATGCATTTGCATAATGAGTTACCCAAGGTTGATTTCACTACTAGAAAAATATCATTTAATGACACGCATTATTTGTCATAAAAAGGTACAAAGCTTGTGTGTCAAAGAAGACCATGTCATAAAGGAAGACGACACGCATTTACGTCATGTATTTACGAGACACATTGTGTATCATTAAAACCTTTGTCATATATATATATATATATATATATATATATATATATATATATATATATATATATTTGATAGATTTACTCATTTTCAAAATAAAGGACAATTAATATCAAATAATACAAAATAAAATACATATATAACAAAACAATCAATTTCATACAAATTTTTCATTATACAAAAAATATCATATATACAAAGAAACTATTTAAATTAGACCTTAAAAGTATAATCAATAATTAATGAAACATTTGAAGAAAATGAATATAAAGAGTTACAATTTAGAAAATTACATCTTAACACTTGATGAAAGAAAACTAATAAACTTAGGCACTAAAACTAACTTTTTTATCTAAAAGTTGAATTGTTGACCAAAAGATCATCTCCCATGCACAATTTGTACTTCTTCACCACATTCTTTTGTCATGTTGGAATAGTGTTCACGGTCATCTTGGTCAATTGGATCTGTAATGGACACAATTGGGTATTCACTCACAAATGGACACAATAGGTGTTCCTTCGACCCAATTATACTGCAATTCCTAAAAAATGCATAAAAATAAAAAATATACTAATAAAATAGATGAAGAGAAAGTAACAAATGAAGCAATAATACTCGTCTTTCCATAAGCATGGTACCCAAACCCTCTAACATAATAAAGATTAATATATTGGAAGATAAATAGAGAAGTTCTTTAATGGACTTGGTTACAATAAAGGGAGGGTAAATTACCTTCACGATAACTTGGTTACGATAAAGTGAGTTTGACATTTGCTTCACCAAAATTTGTCCATCTCTTTGTTCTTCAATTAAGTTTTGTAATTTTTGCCACAAATCATTCTCTATAATTAGCTACTTTGGACGTGGATGATGTTTATATATACAGTCTGTCAAACAAAAAAAAATAATGTAGAATGAACAACGACTTATTCATACAAAAAAGTAACAAGTTTCAAAATTTCAGTTCCAACCTTTATTAATTTTAGCTTAGTGAGACGTGATATCGAATCATGGTGATTAAGTCTTGAAATGAGTAACGGTGTCAACCCGTTCACAACTAGTGTTTTATTTACCTCAAATGATTTCCTGCAAACCACATAAGATTATACACATGTTATTATGATAAAGAATTATAAAAAACAACATAGTGAATAACATGACATTAAAGCATACATACGTGATGATCTTCAAAATGGCTCTAATATGTGAAGGAAAAATTGTTTTGGACAACACTGAAAGAATCTAACCAACTTCTTAACATACTCTTTTCAAATGTTAAGAAATATAACAGAATTGATTTGGTGCAAGGAATTGATCAAAAATCACTCCACAACAAAGTTTGTAAAAGAATAGGATGATTTTAATCAAATTCCATACTTAACTGTTTGGGTCGCATTCATCTTTCTTTCTCACATGATGATGAACATTTTAAGAACTCCTTACTACATTCTACACCAGAAGCGAATCCCCATCTGCAATCATGTAGAAATTAGAAGCAAAAGCATAAAAATAGTATATGAAATCAAAGTTTCATAAATAAGAATTGTAAAAAAAAAGATTTGATCACCATGCTTAGACCCAACCCACACATCCACCAAATCTTTCCATTTCCTATAACAATTAAAACATGTAAAAGAAATTGACAATTAGGGCAACAACATTCACAATCAGTTGAAACTGAAGAAAGTTATGAATGTTCACATAAACAGAGAAACCCCATTTGAGTTATAGTGTTATATTTCAACAGGGAAGGGGCTCAAGTCTTGTTGAAACGGGTAGAGAAAATTATATACATAACTTCGGCGATGGCGATCCTATTGCCTTGATCGAAGTCGGCGAATGGGAAGGAAAGGGTGGCAGCGATTGGAGTACAAGGGAAAGAAGCAAGCAGCACTCGATGTAAGGATGGGAAGGAAGAGTGGCGATGATTTTTGTGGGGAAAAGAACACTCCTAGGGAAAAAGAGGGGAAACAAGGAAGGTGGGTTTTCTATTTTTTTTGGATTTCCTTTTCCCGCTGCTAGTTGCTAAAGAGGAGGCGTGCGTTTGTATAATTATAATTCAACATTTGTAGAGGACACGGTTTAAGATAAGCTCCCTTCGTGTTTTTTTGTGAGACACTACTTTTAGGGCATGAAAAAATGTGTCCTAAATCCTTTAAATTTTGGGAGAGCTGACATTAATTTTAGGGCACACACTTTTATGTATCACAAATCGGTGCGTGTCATGGTTCGTGTGTCATTAAATGTTGTTTTCTAGTAGTGTTTATTTAAAGTAACGGATGGATCCATCCAGATTACTCAAATCAAGCCTCCAAAAAACATATAAAACAATATGGGTATAATAATTCATTCCAATCAACGGTACTTATATGCCCAATAACTTGATTTCAAACAATATCAGTTCAAAATACATAGAACAAATGAGTGCGATAATCCCAAATCAAAACAAGTGTCTTATATGCCTAAAAGATTTACTTTAAACATTGTGTTTTCGAAAGGGACGAATAAGTCCCATAATACACAAAAAGAATAGGATAAGATCAGTACAATAAAAAATATGTAATGTATTAAACTATTCCCAACCATTTGTCAATCTCATAAGTCCAACTCACCAACAAAGACCGGTTATGTAGAGCCCATGGCGGACGACACTCCCAACTTTTGCACTAATATCCACAAACAAGGTTTGATGGTTGGATAAAAGAGCTTATAACAAATGACATCGTTAACTTTTGCACTTATATCTACAAACAGATACTAAGGGGTATCATCTTAGGCCACACGATGGGTATCTAACCTCTACTTGTTCACATTACTATTATCTACAATTCTACTCATAACAAACAAACAAACAAACAAAACGAATAAGGTCAATTTGGGTACATGGGATCTCACTGTCACAACCCATTATAGCATGAGATGCAAAAGTAGGATGCTTAAAACAATTTCCAAAATATAAACAACCTCATAACATATATGAACAACTGTATATCTTATAAGCAACTGCATAACATATAAACAATCACATTTCATATACAACCAACCTTTCATTATTTATTCAACATTTTATTATATAACCAACCTTTTTTTATATAACCAACCTTTTGTTATGAATTCAAATTTTGTTATATAACTAGCCTTTTGTCATAAATTCAACTCTTTATTATATCTATCCAACCGTATAATAGACAAGTGTCCCTCAGTGCTACCTAACCCAAGAGAAACACCATGTTCATGTTGTAACCTAAAAAGTGAACCTCTAGCAGTCACAAGCATTAAAGATCCGAAGTCAGTGAGTTCCGAAGTAGAGATGGAGTCCAAAGTAAAGACCATTCCGAGATGGTTCTATGATCCGAGATTGACAATCTATTTAAACATTTATTTTTTCTTGTCTTTTTAGTGATGTAACGCTTCATATGACTTAGCCTTTTGTATCTATTAGATAATCAGTTGACAGTAGCTGATTATTATCCAATCCTAGGTATGTATCACAAGTTTGTACGATGTACCTCCTTATCCTATTAAGGAGTGTTTGAATGACAAGAAATACACGGATTGTTTATCTAAAGATAGCAAATATTCTTCTTAACTCTCTTTTACTTTTATCTCAAGTCAAGATCTTTCATAACATTTATCTTGTTCATTTATTGTCTTTACATTGATTATACTCATAGTTTCTTCATTTAATATTTGAGTACTTTGTTGAATCTTTACTTCAAGTCTCAACTAGTATTACCAGACCTGACTGGAACATCTAATTAAAAGCAGACAATGATCTTACAAATTATCTCAAGGTTTGAGTTTTCAAACCTTGTCCTTGCGCATCATTTCTAGTACTCACAAATGGTATTAGAGCCTGAGTGGTTATCCTTTGAATCCATAAGAACATATTATAGTTTATTCGAAATTACCTTGGTATTTCGATCATTTCTGTGTTCAAGATAAAAGTTCTTCTATATACTACTTCTAATATAATATCTTAACTTTAGTGGCTGCTTCTAAATCTCAACAAATGTATTCAATGCAAATAGCAAATAGCGTGGGTTGCCCTTCTCGTGCCCCATTTCTAGTTGTTGAAGAGTATGATCACTGGAAATTCAGAATGGAAAGGTTCTTGCTTGGTAAAGAAAAAGGCGAAGCAATCTGGAGATCCGTAAAAGAAGGTCCACGTGTTCCTGTTAGACAAATTGTAAGAGATGTTGCTGCAACTCTCATGGGACAAGAAGAACAGCGTAAAGCACCTCTCACTGTTAATGACATCAAGAAATTGCATGAAGATCAAGTTGCTTTTTATGACATGGTGTTTGGTGTTCCTCCTTCTCTCTTTGAACATAGTAAGTTGTGTAAATCTGCTAAAGAGATTTGGAACACACTCCAAGACCTGTTCGAAGGATCAGAAAACATGAGGGATAAGCATCTAACTTCCGTTGTCAACGAGTTTGATACTTTCACCACCACTCCCGGTGAACCTGTTGCCACTGCCTCTAACAGATACCGAATCTTCATCAACAACATGACAACTCATGGGATTGTCCGAACTCCACTTGAATACAATCTTAATTTTATCAATAGTCTTGGTAAAGGATGGGGAAATTTAAAATCATGTCTTTGGAGCAATGGATCTCTGAAGAAGTTGAAGCTTTATCAGCTGTTTGTCGAACTTCAAGGTCACGATTCAAATGGTGGTGTTCAAGATACGAGGATCGAACTTCTTCAGAGATCCATTTCTCTGAAGACATGATTTTACATTTCCCCATCCTTTACCAAGACTATTGATAAACTTAAGATTGTATTCAAGTGGAGTTCGTACAATCCCATGAGCTGTCATGTTGTTGATGAAGATTCGGTATCTGTAAGAGGCAGAGACAACTGGTTCACCGGGAGTGGTGGTGAAAGTATCAAACTCGTTGACAATGGAAGTTAGACGCTTATCCTTCATGTTTTCTGATCCTTCGAACAGGTCTTGGAGTGTGTTCCAAATCTCTTTAGCAGATTTACACAACTTACTATGTTCAAAGAGAGAAGGAGGAACACCAAACACCATTTCAGAAAAAGCAACTTGATCTTCATGCAATTTCTTGATGTCATTAACAGTGAGAGGTGCTTTACGTTGTTCTTCTTGTCCCATGAGAGTTGCAGCAACATCTCTTACAATTTGTCTAACAGGAACACGTGGACCTTCTTTTACGGATCTCCAGATTGCTTCGCCTTTTTCTTTACCAAGCAAGAACCTTTCCATTCTGAATTTCCAGTGATCATACTCTTCAACAACTAGAAATGGGGCACGAGAAGGGCAACCCACGCTATTTGCTATTTTCATTGAATACATTTGTTGAGAATTAGAAGCATCCACTAAAGTTAAGATATTATATTAGAAGTAGTATATAGAAGAACTTTTATCCTGAACACAGAAATAATCGAAATACCAAGGTAATTTCGAATAAACTATAATATGTTCTTATGGATTCAAAGGATAACCACTCAGGCTCTAATACCATTTGTGAGTACTAGAAATGATGCGCAAGGACAAGGTTTGAAAACTCAAACCTTGAGATAATTTGTAAGATCAGTGTCTGCTTTTAATTAGATGTTCCAGTCAGGTCTGGTAATACTAGTTGAGACTTGAAGTAAAGATTCAACAAAGTACTCAAATATTAAATGAAGAAACTATGAGTATAATCAATGTAAAGACAATAAATGAACAAGATGAATGTTATGAAAGATCTTGACTTGAGATAAAAGTAAAAAGAGTTAAGAAGAACCTGCCACCGTTCCACTAGACTGTCTAGAAAGAGTCTGTGGTCGTCATTTATATTCCGCTAGATGACTAGATCAACAACAACATCGAGGCCTCTCGTCATTTTATTTCATCACACATCAACTATCTATCCACGTCCTACCCAACATATTTGTAGATAAATATATATATATATATATATATATATATATATATATATACACACACACACAGTCATATACAGCTTAAAAACCTGTATAAAATATTCATTCAATACTCATTCCAAATAACAGATAATATATAAACACATAGCACGTATTTTATAGAGAATAATTCATATCTATGTGTTAGAGGAAAATGAATATACACTCACTTGATAAGACGATGATCAAACAGCACTACGGCTCTTAAAGTAATATTCTTCGATGAAACCGGGATGTTTTCTCTAAAAACCGGGCTTCTTGCGGGCCGAGTTTCGGCTCGAAAACTCTTTTTCTCGGGATCTCCGGGGCTTCGGGACTTGCTTCGGGTTTCGGGATTGATACCAATGCTTCGGGGATATTTATCGCAAAGTAGAAGAAAGTTTAAGGGTTAAGAGTGGAAATTTGGCAGCCACCAACGACTAGCCTCACATTCAATTTATAGGGTGAGGTTGGCCTTAGATACACAATGCGTTCCAGCAAGGTACGCAGCACGTTCCCTGAACGTTGGGCGCTCCTCCAAACGTTGGGCGTAGGAGCGGGGTGAAGTCTTATCCGATGCCAACTCGAGTCAGCAGAGACGTGTCCCATCCGAGGCCGAGCAATATGAACGCGCGACGTTCCCTTTCCGAGCATTGGGCGTTCCCTTCGGACAAGCCTCGGTTTGTGTGCCTCAAACTTCAGAAATTCATAACTTTCTCATATGAGCTCCATTTTCGAAGTTCTTTATATCCACGCGTAGGTGAGGTTATGCTCTACAACTCTCGTTTCCGTCGGCTAATTTTGATGTTATTTTTATTATATTATTTTTAGTAGGCCGGGACAGGAAAACTCCGTTAGAAATTCATAACTTCTTCATCCGACGTCTGTTTTCGTCTGTCTTTTCACCGTTGCACTACTATCGACGTGATCATCGATTCTCGTTTAGATTGTTTTGGCTAAAAATCACTCGATCTCATATTCGAACTTTGGGCTACATACTACTAAGCTGAAACTTAGAAAAATCACAACTTTCTTATACGAAGTCAAATTTGGATGTTCTCTTCATGCACGCTCTCGGTTTAACGTATTATAGGACTTTCGTTTAGATCACTAAGGATAAAAATCATATTGTAAATTCACTATTTACGTCACACAGTGTCATATCGGTTTTGTCGCGAAACTTCGACAGGTCATAACTTCTTCGTTATAACTCGGATTTCGACATTCTTTATATATTCGGAATCCTTGTCACGACCACTACAGCTTCCTCCATAGATATTGGGTTTATCTAATATTTTATTTTAACGCTTATTTTTATCCTTAATTCATTTAAGTCACACAATTAAGCATAAAACACATAATACTCAAATAATACATTTTTATTATTTCAAAACGAGTTACAAAGGTTAACCTAGACTATTACATCATCATTGATGTGTAGCCTAGAAACACGGGCGTTACAATTCTCTCCCCCTTAGGATGATTCCGTCATCGGAATCACACATCAACAAACAACTGCGGATAGCGACTCATCATGTCACTCTCCGTTTCCCAGGTGAGATTTGACCCATTCATATGTTTCCAACGAACAAGCACTAATTTGACCATCTTGTGTTGCAACTTCTTAGTCTTACGGTCAACGATTGCCTCTGGTTCTTCAATTAACCTTTTTTTTCATCAATCCTTAACTCAGAAAGTGGAATTATGTTGGGAACTTTACCCTTTTAACAAATCTTATCAGTCCCTTCCATGGTGAGACTTTAATTAAAACCAAATCCCCAACTTCAAATGTCATCGGTCTTTGCTTTATATCAACATAGCTCTTTTGACGATCCTGAGCCGCTAACATTCTTTCCCTAATTATTTTCAGCTTTTCAGCAGTTTGATGGACTATCTTGGGTCCCATAAACTGTTTGTCCCCAGCCTCAAGCCAACAAGATGGCGTACGACACTTATGTCCGTATAAAGCTTGATAAGGTGTCATCTTAATGCTCGAGTGGAAACTATTATTGTACGAAAATTCTACCAAAGGTTAATGTTCATCCCAGTTACCTTGGAATTCCATGGTACATGCTCTTAGCATATCTTCAAGTGTCTGTATCGTTCGTTCGCTCTAACCATTAGTCTGTGGATGGTAAGTTGTTCTTAAACACAACTTGGTACCCAATTCCTCTTGTAGACTTCTCCAAAACCTTGATGTGAAACGACTGTCATGATCTGATACAATTGCTAATGGAACACCATGAAGCCTCACAATTTCCTCCACGTAAGAATTCGTAAGCATATTCATAGACCATTTCTCATTGGCTGCTATGAAGTGTGCACTCTTAGTGAAGCGATCAACGACCACCCAAATCATGTCGTGACCATTCTTTGTTCTGGCTAGTTTAGTGACAAAATCCATAACAATGTCTTCCCATTTACCCATAGGTACAAGCAAAAGCTCTAAACTCCCATATGGTTTCTGATGTTGTGTCTTAACTCTTGCACATGTCACATACTCGGCCACATACTTTGCAATATAAAGCTTCATCTTCAGCCACCAGTAGTAGGGTTTTAGGTCCCTATACATTTTAGTGCTGCCAGGATGAATTGAGTACATGGTTTTGTGAGCTTATTCCATCATAAGATCTCTTACTCCTCCTGACTTAGGAACCCAAATTCGATCTTGGAATACCTTCAGTCTGTGACTATTTATACCGAACACTAACGTTTTGCCCAAACGTTCCTCCTTCCGGTCATTCTTCTTTGAAGCTTCTTCTTGAGCTTTATTTATACTCTCCACAATCGTCGAGACAACTTCTATTATCAACGCTCTTGGCCTCTTTCTTTCAAGATTGACTTTCCAACTGAGAGCATCAGCGACAATATTGGCTTTACCGGGGTGATAAAGTATCTCACAGTCGTAGTCCTTAAGTAACTCTGGTCAGCGTCGTTGCCTCATATTTAATTCTTTCTGATTATAGAGGTATTGAAGACTCTTATGATCAGTGAAAAGTTTGCACTTCGTGCCTTAGAGGTAATGCCTCCATATCTTTAGAGCAAATACTACCGCTGCCAACTCCAAATCATGAACAGATTTATCAAGGAATGGTTTACGAACCCTGTTCATTAAATATATGAATGTTGCTGGAGCATTGGTTAGTCCAAACGACATAACCAAAAACTCGTAGTGTCCATATCGTGTTTTGAATGCAGTCTTCTCGATATCCTTCTCTCTCACCTTCAGCTGATGATATCCTGACCTTAGGTCGATCTTTGAAAAATAGCTCGAACCTTGTAGTTGATTGAACAGGTCATCAATTATTGGCAATGGATATCTATTCTTTATCGTTGCCTTATTCAGATCTCTGTAATCAATGCACATCCTCATACTCCCATCCTTTTTCTTTACGAATAACACTGGAGCTCCCCAGGGTGATGAACTAGGTCTAATGAAACCTTTGTCCAATAACTCCTGAAGTCGCATCATAAGCTCCTTCATCTCCGTTGGCGCTATTCGATAAGGTGCTTTTGTTATTGGCGTCGTTCCTGGTAACAGTTCGATACGGAATTCTACTTGTCGATCAGGCAGTAATCCAGGAAGATCTTTGGGAAATACTTCCGGATAATCACACACCACAGGAATGCTCTGTATCTCCTTTTTCTCCTTCTTTTCATCAATCACGAATGCCAAATATGATGTACATCCTTTGGCCAAACGCTTTATGGATTTCATTAGAGAAATAAGCCCATAATTTACTCTGCATTTGTCCCATACACCATAAATGACTCTTTCCCTGGCGAGTTTACTTTTACTATCTTCTTCCTGCATAATATTTCGGCATCATTGGCGCTAAGCCAATCCATTCCCAACACGATGTCGAAACCATTTAGCTCAATAGGCAATAATTCCTCGTGGAACATATTCCCATTCAAATCAATTAAGATGATTTTCATACAATGGCTAACAGGTACAAACTTGCCACTAGCAAGTTCAACTAATAAAGCATTATCTAGTCTATTGACAGGCAAAGCTAGTTTTCTACAAAATTCATGGGAAATAAAAGAGTAGTTGGCTCCAGAATCAAACAAAAATTGGGCAGGCAATTTGTTTATGAGAAAGGTACCTGAAGCGACATCGACTTCTTCTTTCGCAGCCTCAAGTGTCATATGAAAGGCTCTCGCCTTCGACATTGGTGCAATGTTGGGTTTTGCTGCCTCCTTCTTTTTGGATAGTCTTTTGAGATGTGCCCCTCCTCACCACACCCATAGCAGACTTTCTTGGTGATGGTGCACTCGTTTGCATAGTGCCCTTGCTTTCCACATTTAAAATATGTGACTTCCCTGTCACATTTCCCATGATGCTTCTTCTTGCATTTGTCACACCATCAATGAAAAGACATTAGCATTTTGCTTCTTTCCCAAAGGATCTCGAAACAAGCCTTCTAAGACACCTATTCCTTAACAAGCACACTCCAAATCCAAAGCCTGTGCCCAAGTCCCAAAACCTAACTCGGAGCCTAAAAACTCCAAACTTCACTAATCTTTGTAGGAACTTTGTGCATATGTAGTTGATCTGAAGCATAATCTAATAAGTGTGGCTCAACTCATTGATGCAAATTGTCGATTTGAATTCTGCAAGAAACACAACTTCATGACTGAAGACCGAAAAAAATGTTTGATCAAGTCAAATCGTAACAAGAACATGTATCCTCTTGACATCAACATGATCATTGGCAAACCTCAACTCAGTCTACTCTCAAATGCAGTTCCTGATGTTAGTTGGTTATGGCATCGAAGGCTTGCTCATCTAAATTTTCGATATATTAATGATCTAGTTTCCGGTGAAATGGCCAGAGGTCTGCCTCTCCTCAAATTTGATAACGACCATTTGTGTGTTGTCTGTGAATGTGGGAACCACTCAAAGAAAGGTCATCTTATCATCATTGAAAAATCAATCACGTAACCATTAGAGCTACTTCATATAGATCTGTGTGAACTCTCCACTGTAGAAAGTTTGCATCACAAGAAATACATTCTTGTGATTGTGGATGATTTTACAAGGTTCACCTGGCTCTTCTTACTTAGGCTTAAGTCAGAAACAGCCTCGAAACTCATCACTTTTATCAAAGGAATTGAAGTTCTTGTCAAACTACCTGTGCGACAAAACCGAATTGAAAATGGTTCGGATTTTACCAATTTTACCATTGAGAAATACCTATCTGAGAAAGGTATTGACCATAATTTCTCAGCTCCCTATACTCCTCAACAAAACAGTGTGGTAGAAAGACGTAACAGAACCCTAGTTGAAGTTGCTCGATCGATGCTTAACTTTGCAAATCTTCCACTTTACCTTTGGGCTGAGGTTGTGTCCACGACTTGCTTCACTCATAATCGTAGCATCATTAATCGACGCCTCAATATGAAACTATATGAAGCCATGAATGGTCGTAAGCTGAGTATCTCATTTATGCATGCTTTTAGTTGGCGATGCTTTATTAAAAACAATTGTGATCAGCTCACCAAATTTCAGCCAAAAGCTGATAAAGCGATTTTTCTTCGATACTCATCGAAATCAAAAGCTTACCGACAACTAATTCATGTCACTACCCACATCATGGAGAGTATCTCCATCACAAGAATGTCTGAATCCTCAACTATTCACGAAGTCAATTTTGAAACCCTATTCGGACCATCTGAAATAGCTCTTGAATCGGAATCTTGATCAAGGCAATCCTCATCAACTGTAGCTCAAATTTCCCAAAATGTTTCAGGTCCGACACCCACATTTCCTCCATTTAATTCTGAGCCAATTCAACTTTCTCATGTTGAGGGGGAGAATGGTTTTACCTCTCTTGAATCAAATGTTGAAGGATTCCAAGATGCAACGGATCAATTTGCTAAATTCGATTTTATTCCGGACAACAACAACGACAATGTGAACTTCTTTGACTTTCCGAAAGAAAATGATGTTGATATCTCCGGTTTAGAAGTTCAACGGGAGCATCATCCTCAAATTCAAGTTGTTAAGGGGGAGCAACACAACCCCATTGTTGATATCGGATCATCTGTTGCAGAAGAGCTTTTGAGACGACATATCTGGACCAAGGATCATCCTTTAAACCAAGTTATAGGAAATCTAAACGTCGGTGTACAAACTCATTCTGCCACCAACATCCAAAATGAATGTCATTTCTTGGCATTTATTTCAATGGTTTAACCAAAATCCATCAAGGAAACACTTGAACATGCTGACTGGATTACAACCATGCATGAAGAATTCGCATAATTTGATCGAAATGAAGTAAGGACTCTCGTTCCTCCTCCTCAGGATCATCCTATTGTAGGTATGAGATGGTTGTTCCGAAACAAGCTAGATAACGTTGGAGTTATCATTCGAAACAAATAAGGACTGGTGGCCAAAGGATTCACACAGATTGAAGGACTTGATTATGACAAAACCTTTGCTCATGTTGCTCATCTTGAAGCTATCAGAATTTTTCTTACTTATTCAGAACATAAAGGCTTTAAACTTTTCCAAATGGAAGTTAAAAGTTCTTTTCTTAATGGTGAACTCGATATTAAATTGTATATCCAACAGCCTGCCAGTTTTGTCATTCCATCTTATCCAAATTATTGCTACAAACTAAAAAAAAAAAAGTTGTTTATGGCCTCAAACAAGCTCCTCGCGCCTGGCATGAGACTCTCACTGACTTTCTCAAGTGTTCTGGTTTTCAAAGAGGAACTCTCGATCCTACCCTGTTCCGAAGATCAAATGAAAATATCTCATTATGGTTCAAATCTATGTGGACGATATTATTTTTGGGTCTACCGATCCATCAATGGCTGTTGATTTTGCCAAATTAATGGTTAGTCGATTCCAAATGAGTATGAATCATGAATTAAGTTTCTTCCTCGGTCTCCAAGTAAAACAAACCAACAGAGGAATTTTTATTCACCAAGAAAAATACATTTCTGAGCTCCTCAAGAAATATTCAATGGACACATGTTCCTCTGCAAAGGTACCTATGGGTTTCGGACACAAGATCTTCTAGGGCCCATCAGGTGTTGTTGTTGATGAAAAGAAATATAGAGGAATGATTGGATTGCTACTCTATCTTACAGCAAGTTGTCTAGACATCATGTTTTCTACATGTTTGTGTGCCATATTTCGGGTCAATCAAAAGATGTCTCATCTTTTGGCAGTTAAGAAAATATTCTCATACCTCAAAGGCACAAAGAGTCTCTAAATCTGCCACCCAGCAAATGAGAGTTTCCTCCTTCAAGCATATTCAGATTCAAACTATGTCGGTCTTCAATTGGAAAAAAAGCACCTCTGGTGGCTATCAATTTTTGGGTGGAAAATTGGTAAGTTGGTCATCTAAGAAACAAAATTGCATTGCACTTTCAACAGATGGAGTGGAATACATTTTTGCTGCTAGTTGCACCCCTCAAGTTCTTTGGATGAAATCACAACTCTTGGATTATAGTTACCGGTTCCAGCAAATTCCCATCTATTGTGATTCTCAAAGTGTCATTGCGATTTCACACAATCCAATTCAACACTCCATGACGAAGCACATTGATATATGGTACCATTTTATTAAAGATCATGTTTTAAAAGGAAACATTAAACTTATTTTTGTTGCATCTGACGATGAAATCGCTGATGTCTTTACTAAGGCATTAGACGAAACCAAATTCAATGGTTTTCTGAACAAAATGGGTATGATGTTGCCTAATCCTCAATTTTTTCAAGAGGCTTGCACTCTCTGATGTTATCATCAGGAAGTGAAACAATTCTGAAGTCATTTTTTCATATCGGAATCGTTCCTCTCATAATAAATAGGATCGTTTTATATGTATTTTTATCTAACCTTTTCATCTAAGTTTAGGTTGTACAATTCACTCAATCTTTTGAAGTTCTTGACCAATATAGTTACATTGGTATTTTTTATCTTACCTTGGAACCTATATCAAAAGTCTACTTTAAAGTTGAAATTCATCTTGGAATTCAAGTCCAAAATGGTAATGTGTGTTCACCTCTTACCTTTTTCCGAGATTTGTTCCTTCATATCTCGGAATCTCAAAATATGTTTAAATATGTCCTCTAAGATCTTCTCTCCTTTTACCTATGATATTCAGTCCGAGTCTGTGCAAGCTCGAAATCTACATCATGTACAAGTGTTTTCATTCTTTGAAGTATCTTATGAAAATTCATCTCGGAATTTTCATGGTACGAGATCTTGAAAACAATTCATCTCAAAATTTTCCTGCTCTGAGATCTCTTTGGAAAATCATCTTGGAACTTCCTTGCTCCGAGATCACTTTCATTGAAAGAAGTTCAAAAGGTTTTTCATTGTTAATACTGAAATGTTTTTCTTAATAACTCAAACGGTTATTTTATTTTAATGACGATTATCCTTAATCCTTGAAACTCGCACTCTTTTTGCACACGTCTCAATAAAGTGAACAGCATATCAATCAAATGATGGTTTCCATTTTGCACGTCTTGCCATAGTATTCTTTCGTCCTTTCAGGTCAACTCATTCCAAATGTGACAGCACATTTAATGCTCTCCATTTCCATATCTAAGTTTCATCATTAGTTTTCTTTAACCCGACCCACCATTATCTAACATATAAAAACCCCAACAAAACCCATTTTTCACTTTACGCTCTAAAAAAAATCCATCTCTTTCTCTCTGGAAGAAAAGTGTTTTTCAAGCATTTAAAACCTGCAACAATGGCATCTTCACAATCCGCCCCCAAAATCACCAAAACTACTCCCAAGAAGAAATCCTCCAAGAGTTCTACTTCATCATCATCATAACCATTCCTCAAGGATACCACTCAACTCTTCTCATTAGATCCAATGTACTATGACGAGTCCATTTGGGTCATGATCGAGTATATATCTTATCATCCAATCTCAGTTCCACTCACCAAAATTCCTGACCCACCCATTCCCCTTCGTCTTCTTCACACAGCCTTCGACCAACTCAAGATCAAGGACCATTGGATTCCTATATTGTACCAATTTTAAAACAAACCTTCTTAAGGTCCATTGGGATTCCTAAAAACCGTAAGGGTTTTACTGTCCAAGAACCATCGTCTAAAGATTTTTAGATGTTTCTTAATCAAAGAGAGTATGCAGAAGAATTTAAAGCCAAAAGGTTCAAGAAGTATGTAGTTCTTGGGCTATGGACAGTGCTCATGCACCTCATCCTTCGAGGTATGTCTGGTAAACACGGAGGTACATGTAACGACCAAAAAATTCCAACCAATTTAAACTTTTCAAAAACAACCCGATTTCATTAAATTATTACAAAAAGGTTTTCAATACAATTAAATTAAAGTATTCCCAAAATCACATCACATCATAAACATGAGGAGCGGTACGATCACGCCTTCGCCTTTCCACGGTCTCCTGAAGAACCTGAAAAACATAAAACCACAACTGTAAACCCGAAAGATTAGTGAGATATCCCCAAAATACCAACCACATATACCATACACGCATAACATGTCATATCATATCCGATCACAGAACAGCCATGCACTTCGGGTCTACTGTGTGACTGGTCCGCCGCAACGGCCAACAGTCCACCTGGTCCACCCTCCGAGTCTAGCCATATACATCGAGTCTGCAGTGTGATTGGTCCGCCCGCACCAGGCCTTCAATCCACCTGGTCCACTCTCTGAGTCTACAGTATGACTGGCCCGCCCGCACCGGGCCTTCAGTCAGCCTGGTCCACTCTCCGAGCCTCGGCACGTCTGGTCCGCCCTCTTGGGGCCTACAGCCTATCCGAACCGCTCACTGGGCCTTCGGGACAACCGGTCCGCCCTTGGTATCTTGGCCTACAACACAAAGCAGGACCCGCCTCAACCCAACTCCAGTCCAAACAACCATGTGCACATAATCATACAATCATATAACAATTCACAGTCAACAAACCGATCAAACAGATCACATAACATATCATCATCCTAACCAGGATACCGACCTAACCGGTCACTAGCATAGCATCACCCTACATCTCGGGATACCGACCTCAACCAGGTCTCTAACATATACCATCCTAGCTACCAGGATGCAAC
Organism: Lactuca serriola; assembly: GCF_051521515.1. Classification (NCBI taxonomy): domain Eukaryota; kingdom Viridiplantae; phylum Streptophyta; class Magnoliopsida; order Asterales; family Asteraceae; genus Lactuca; species Lactuca serriola. Next base: position 49,983,193 of record NC_136415.1, read on the forward strand.
ATATCAAAGCAATATCATAACAACAAATACCCGGATCTCAATCTGATAAAGGGCCGGCCTTGGTGCCTTAGACCCTGTTTATATAGTGAGGATAACTCACCTCGAAATTGCCGACTGAACAGATAAACCCAAGCTACTCCAACCACTTATACGATCTCCAACACTGGCCAACACCAAGACACTGAACTCAAAACAATATTCAACAATTACCAAAAATGCCCCTGGAAAATAACTGGTCAACCCTTGGCCAAAGCCAACCCCTGACTGACTCTACTCGCCGAGTCATCCCAATGACTCGCCGAGTCCACATATACAGAATCTCCCCCATCCGCGACTTAACTCACCGAGTCACCCCAAGACTCGCCGAGTTCAGCAACTCTGAGTCCTTCCTCACTCGACTCACCGAGTCACAGCTCAACCAGAAGAAACATGGACCTCACGACCAGACTCGCCGAGTCCAAGAACAGACTCACCGAGTCTAAGGCTATCTTCAACCTACTCGCCGAGTTGTTCTTCCAACTCGCCGAGTTCCAGACCATCTTCAAGCAACTCGCCGAGTACACTTTTGTGACCCGCCGAGTGCCTCTAGATCTCATTCCAAACAGAACCTTCCAGGCCATGCAATTGATCCAAAACGTAGATCTAGCCTCCTACAACCCATCCATCACGTAAAGTGGCAAACTTTACGTGAATCCAAAGAGATCTAGGCATTTTACACTTTAGGGCTAGGGTTTGGGACATGATGGCTTCACTAACCACTCAAGAACAAGGACTTTAATGCACTTTAGACCTCCTCCACTCCAGATCTCAGGTAGCAACCTCAGATCTACACTTCAAACTCAAGATACCACAAGCTAAACCTCCCATACATTCCAAGAATAATGGATCTAGAAGAGTAACAGCCCAAGAACGAGATTATACCTCAAAAGGAAGCCCCAACAGCAGATAAATCCGATCTAACCAAAGCCTCTTGCTCCAAACCTCCTAACTCTCCAAGATCTTCCTCCAAATCTCTTTTCCAAGGTTCACTTGCACTCCAATCCTTCACAATCGCGTTTCTAGGGTTTTCTGGACTTAAGGGAAGGTAAGGAGGTTAGGGAGAGGGTATAATGTCCTTTATATAGGGCTCATCCTCCGAAATTAGGGTTTTCTCCACTCAGCGCCTACTCGCCGAGTCCAGCCGCCGACTCGCCGAGTCGGCCACTTAACACGCGACCAAAATCGCGACCCTACTCGCCGAGTCCACTCGTGGACTCGCCGAGTTGCCCTTTCCAATTTACTCTTTTAACCCTTCAACTTTACTCTTGATAATCCGGGATGTTACAATTCTCCCCCACTTAAATTAGGCTTCGTCCTCGAAGCCTGCGACAACTCAACTCCAGAAATACTCCCGCAACGCACCACCTGGCATTAACCAAACCAGGTTCCTCAAAGCACAACCATAGAAACCCGAAAGCTCACTTTATCCTTTCTTGCGGTGTCCTGACCACCGTCTCAAGCCGGCCAACGGCTTTACCCTCTGATAACCACACCCACCAGGCTCCACACTTATCAACCGAGTACCACTCCATGGTACTTTTCTCGATCCTGATCACCACAATCACTTGACTCTTACGAGCTAGATGTAACCCTGAACCACCGGGTTCCTGATCCGAGTCCAACTTTATCCACACCCTGCTGACAGAATGACACATTCTTCAGCCTCAGAGCAACTCCCATGAGTTCTCCTCTTGCAATCGCATGCACATGCTGAACTAGCCCTAGCACTCTTGGGTTGGGAAAACCGGTCACACTGACGACATCTCCAAACATCCCCCAGGATGAACCACCACTACATACATAATTCCCTGACCAGAATCACACTGGGAGCCCAAGACTCCCTCCCTGCATCCCTTCCGAGCCTCTTGGCTCTACACCCGCGAAATTCCTTCCGCGACCTCAGCAGACATCCCAAACCGGATGTGATCCCATACCACTGCCGCAATCCCGCTGCTCAATGACCGCAATTGGGCCACTCCAACCATAACTCTGCGCTGCTGCTTTCACTTCTGTGAATTTACACTCCTTCTCGGAGTTACATTCCTCTCTCTTTCCCTTACCAAGGAAATCCACTTGGCCACCTTGTCACTGCGACAAGTGCCACGGTGTTCGCCCAACGCTACACCACTCCTTTATAGCATAACCGCTATCCATGCAACACACATGCTCTGAATCTGCTCGCAAGGACCCTTGAGTCCATGCACTATCTCCACTAATCAAGATCAATACCCGGGGCCAGACCTTCTAATGCTAACACATCGCAATATACTCAATCCATTTCCTCGAACCGGTCTAACAATACCTGCAGAGTCTTCAGCATGACTGGACTGCCTTACCAGGCCTTCAGTCAATCTGGACCACTCTCAGAACCTCCAGCCAATCTGGACCGCCCTCCAGTGCCTTCAGTCTGGCTGGACCGTTCTCCGAGCCTTCGGCCTGACTGGTACGCCTACCGGCCTTCAGTCTATCCGGACCGCTCAACTAACATTCATCATTCCGAGTTATCTCTCTGGGAAATCCTCCCATGCATACTGTTCTAGCCCTCTAGGGGTTCCGAACTCTACCTCCATCATACATACTCAATCCCGGCCTGATCCCAGGCCCTCCACCATCAAATGCCCTAGGTTTGTATCTCGCCCCGCATTCCTGCCACTTACTCATACCGGCCTACGCTCTTGGCTGACAGAATATTGCTTAATCCCAGACAGCTAAACAATCTCACATACTCATCGATCTTCTGGAGAAATTTCCAATTCTCCCCCACTTAGGGCACTGACTATCAACCACCGGTTGCTATCCCGACCTCCCAAAACAACCCTGCACAAAACCAACACTTACACGCGGACTGATTACCACTAGCACTAGCAATCTTCACAAAATCACATTTCCACACTGATCATTCCGCTCGAAAGAAACTCAACCTGCAGCTAACCACTCCTCAGAAAGCAGATGCTACCCGACATTCAGACCAACGCCAGATTTCCACTAATAATCCTCATGAATGATAACCAACGAAATTCCCATCACTAACCCATAACCATACCATAACTCTCAAAGAACAACGAATACCAAACCGAAAACCACACAATGAGACTAGCAGATAAACAATACTCCACAATAATCACAAGATAATCAAGACATCAAGAAAGAAACATACCCACGACTGCATCCGACACTGCTCTGACCTCCTCTGCTGCAAGCTGAAAAGCGCAACCCTGAGCCCTTGGGGGCTCCGCTCCACCCTGACATCTACCCGTGATCCTCAAAGTGGTCGGTGTTGGAGCCTGCACCGGTCCTGCAGCAAGCTATGGACAGTTGACCCTCAAGTGTCCAACCTGATGACAATGATAACAAATCCTCAAATCCCGAACCGGCGCTAACTGCCGACAATCCCTCGCATAGTGCCCCTCCTTTCTGCACTTGCGGCATGCACCATCGGACCTACAAACTCCGGTGTGACCCCTCCCACACTTCCCACAAGTGTGGCTGCTCAGATCTCCCACCCTAGAATCAACGGTCTTGGACCGTTTCGGCGCTGGCTGCAACTACACCAGAGCCTGCCTCAGCTCACACAACTGCAACTCAATCTCTAACTCACGCCGACTGGCGGCCTCCTGCAACTCCAAAAAAGTCTCGCACCTTTGCGTAGACACAAACTGTCTGATATCCCTCTTGAGCATGCTCAGATATCGAGACATCTGAGCCTGCTCCGAAGCGAACTCAGGGCAGAACATCGCCCTCTCAGTGAACATCCTGGTGATCTCAGTCACCAACTCCGAACCTTGCTTCAGCTCAAGGAACTCCTGAGCCAATCTCTCTCTCTCAACCCGCGGAACATAACGAGTGCTGAACATCTCTCTAAACTGATCCCATGAAACCGCAACCCTCTGCGCATCCGAATATGACCCCGTGGTCAATCTCCACCAATCCTTCGCCCCGAGCCTCAACAGGTTCAGAGCACACCTCACCCTCTGATCAGCAGGGCATGAACACGTGAAGAAACACCCCTCCATGTCCGATAACCATCTCATAGCAACAATCGGGTCCTGAACTCCATCAAAGGTGGGAGGCTTCGTATTATCGAAGTCCTGATACCGAAAACCCCGACCAACTCCTCCCCCTGCCGCTGCTACAGCCGCTGTAGCCGCCACGGCACCCGTCTCTGTGAGAGCTGCATAACGCTCATCAAAATACCCCACCATGGAGGTCTTGATCGACCCAAACAGTTCTGGCAGCTCGTCTCGGAACAACGCAGCAACCTCATCATGCAGGATCTCACGAATCCTCGCATCCAACTCGCACGTGCTCATCTGACCAATAACCTCGGGCGTTACTGACCCGCCCGTGACTCCCTCTCCTGCTCCCGATCCTGACCTGGATCCACTCCCAGCATGTCTCGGAATCTCCATACTGAAAAACACCACAAAATCTCAGACACTTCCCACTAACCCGGGAACCAACTCTCAACCCAACCCTAGAGGTCATGGATTCCCTGATACGCGTATGGGTCTTGTGCTTTCAGTAGTTCGGGCCCATACTACCATCCACACCTACCCATATTTCTATGAAGTACTACCACAACACCCTAGTGAAAACATACAAAACAAGCGCTCAACCCTCACTACTAGAGGAACACTGGAAATCTCCCACAAGGAAACCCTAGGCTAACAGGCATCATAAATCAGGCAACATTATCATGAAATCCTGAAGATCCCTAGCCTACCACTAGCATGTTGTTCTATCAATGCTCAAAAACAAATAGCATGTATGGTATTTTGGGGTTACTTACTGGCTCCGGCTGATCGTACCTCCGCTTCCTCCTTTTACTCATTTTGAAAACCGTTTTAAATTCTCTTTTGAAAACCCTCCTCGATTTGAGACTGGAGTCACACGAGTGTTCCTCCAATTCACTCAAACCAAGGCTCTGATACCAACTTGTAACGACCGAAAAATTCCAACCAATTTAAACTTTTCAAAAACAACCCGATTTCATTAAATTATTACAAAAAGGTTTTCAATACAATTAAATTAAAGTATTCCCAGAATCACATCACATCATAAATATGAGGAGCGGTACGATCACGCCTTCGCCTTGTCACGGTCTCCTGAAGAACCTGAAAAACATAAAACCACAATTGTAAGCCCGAAAGCTTAGTGAGATATCCCCAAAATACCAACCACATATACCATACACGCATAACATGCCATATCATATCCGATCACAGAACAGCCATGCACTTCGGGTCTACTGTGTGACTGGTCCGCCGCACCAGCCAATAATCCACCTGGTCCACCCTCCGAGTCTAGCCATATACATCGAGTCTACAGTGTGATTGGTCCGCCCGCACCGGGCCTTCAATCCACCTGGTCCACTCTCTGAGTCTACAATATGACTGGCCCGCCCGCACCGGGCCTTCAGTCGGCCTGGTCCACTCTCCGAGCCTCGACACGTCTGGTCCGCCCTCTTGGGGCCTACAGCCTATCCGGACCGCTCGTTGGGCCTTCGGGACAACCGGTCTGCCCTGGGTATCTTGGCCTACAACACAAAGCAGGACCCGCCTCAACCCAACTCCAGTCCAAACAACCATGTGCACATAATCATACAATCATATAACAATTCACAGTCAACAAACCGATCAAACAGATCACATAACATATCATCATCCTAACCAGGATACCGACCTAACCGGTCACTAGCATAGCATCACCCTACATCTCAGGATACCGACCTCAACCAGGTCTCTAACATATACCATCCTAGCTACCAGGATGCAACATATCAAAGCAATATCATAACAACAAATACCCGGATCTCAATCCGATAAAGGGCCGGCCTTGGTGCCTTAGACCCTGTTGATATAGTGAGGATAACTCACCTCGAAATTGTCGACTGAACAGATAAACCCAAGCTACTCCAACCACTGATACGATCTCCAACACTGGCCAACACCAAGACACTGAACTCAAAACAATATTCAACAATTACCAAAAATGCCCCTGGAAAATAACTGGTCAACCCTTGGCCGAAGCCAACCCCTGACTGAATCTACTCGCCGAGTCATACCAATGACTCATCGAGTCCACATACACAGAATCTCCCCCATCCGCGACTTAACTCACCGAGTCACCCCAAGACTCGCCGAGTTCAGCAACTGTGAGTCCTTCCTCACTCGACTCACCGAGTCATCCCTTGACTCACCGAGTCACAGCTCAACCAGAAGAAACTTGGACCTCACGACCAGACTCGCCGAGTCTAAGGCTATCTTCAACCTACTCGCCGAGTTGTTCTTCCAACTCGTCGAGTTCCAGACCATCTTCAAGCAACTCGCCGAGTACACCTTTGTGACTCGTCGAGTGCCTCTAGATCTCATTCCAAACAGAACCTTCCAGGCCATGCAATTGATCCAAAACATAGATCTAGCCTCCTACAACCCATCCATCACGTAAAGTGGCAAACTTTACATGAATCCAAAGAGATCTAGGCATTTTACACTTTAGGGCTAGGGTTTGGGACATGATGGCTTCACTAACCACTCAAGAACAGGGACTTTAATGCACTTTAGACCTCCTCCACTCCAGATCTGGGGTAGCAACCTCAGATCTACACTTCAAACTCAAGATACCACAAGCTAAACCTCCCATACATTCCAAGAATAATGGATCTAGAAGAGTAACAGCCCAAGAACGATATTATACCTCAAAAGGAAGCCCCAACAACAGATAAATCCGAATCTAACCAAAGCCTCTTGCTCCAAGCCTTTTAACTCTCCAAGATCTTCCTCCAAATCTCTTTTCCAAGGTTCAATTGCACTCCAATCCTTCACAATCGCGTTTCTAGGGTTTTCTAGACTTAAGGGAAGGTAAGGATGCTGGGGAGAGGGTATAATGTCATTTATATAGGGCTCATCCTCCGAAATTAGGGTTTTCTCCACTCAGCGCCTACTCGCCGAGTCCAGCCGCCGACTCTCCGAGTCGGCCACTTAACATGCGACCAAAATCGCGACCCTACTCGCCGAGTCCACTCGTGGACTCGCCGAGTTGCCCTTTCCAATTTACTCTTTTAACCCTTCAACTTTACTCTTGATAATCCGGGATGTTACAGTACATACACAATGAGCAAACACTGGCTCTATGTCATCTACAACATCTACTCCGAAAAATCAAATGTTGTCGACTTGACTGAAGTCTTGTGGCAAGACTTTTGGAAATTTGTTGTAAAGAGAAAGCCACTGGAGATATCGAGTCCAGGATTATGGGCTCTTACCATCCAATAACTCTACATAGAAAGGCATGAACCAAGCCCAGTCGACACAATTCCGAAAGAGGTATATCTATCTTTCAAAGCTATTACAACTTACCGCCTTCCAAACCAGGCATCCTTCGGACGCATTCGTAGATTGCCTGAACATATGTTGGCCACCCTACCATCTGAGTCCCTTCACTTGAAACATCATTTGGCGACTTCGATTGTATATAGCCCTACAAAGTCTACCCTTGTCACCATTGATCCCACCTCGGATGTGGCCAAGCCAGTCTCCACCGTCGTAAAGAAAAAGAAGGTTGCCAAAAGAAAGACCTCTATGTCTAAACCTAAAGCCAAACAAAGAGCCAAAGTTGGTAGTTCATCTCAACATGAATCTATCAAAGACATTTCAACTGACTCTCGTCATTCGCTCACCCCACCTGCCCACTCTTTCGGAGTACCCTTCGGAGTTTCAAAAACAGTTGCACACACTCACGAGGAGTCTCCTCATAATCCACCCTCACCTTCCCAACAAGGTAATGCCAGTGTTAACCATAGTTCCATGCACCCCATGGAACACACCCACGAGTCACTTCGTATATCCCTCATTCTTCTACACAAGCATGATTCAAGGTCCTTGCCTCGGATCCCAAGCATTCCGAAGTTTGAGTAGTCCCTCCTACCTTAGATGCCACAACTAGTCTAATACCTAGCAAAGGTAAAGGACGACCAGGTACTGACGATCCAGACTTGATAGATTTTGTTACAAGGTCTCACACCAGGCATACAGAGCTCACTCGATCACAGGTTGAAGTTGCTCTCATTTCGATGAGGAACAAAGCCATTCAAACTTCCATTCGTGTTCCATCCGATGAAATTATTGATCAGGAGTTTGCTTCGGGAGAGACTCTCCAAGATAACACTCCTAAGTCCTCTTACCATGATACTTTGCATCCAGATTCGGATGAGAAACACTCATCTTAATTCATATTTGATGACGAAAGTGCCTCCATCGCTGCTCCTCCTACTCTCTCATCTGTTCACATTTTGCAGAAATCATCTTCATCCAGACCTGCTTATGACTTTGGACTCTCATCATCTTCGTCTGAGCTAGTTGATGAAGAGATTCATATCAATGATCAAACTCACAACATTCATGGAGGTGAAACAAAAGCAAATCCTCCCAAGGATGATCAAACCGCTAACAATCCTGTTCCTTCCGAACCTCCTGTCAATCCAACAAATGACAAAGCCAATTCTAAGAGTTCCATCTCGGACACGTGATCATCAGCAGAAAACTACATTGATCCCTTTGCCTTGTTGGAACTCCGAGACAATGTATCTGCTGTTGTCACCAAATTCGAATCGTTGGACAAGTCAGTTGCCCAACCTGACTCCAAGCTTGATGCCAAAGTACCTAGTCTTGACACCAAGCTTGATGCCATCCTCCACCCACTCTCGGAAGTCAAGAAACCAGAGCCCTCAGATGAAGAAAGGGCTCAACAGTTGGATCAACTTATCTCCCTCAGCCTCAAGCACACTATCGAGGAAGTTTAAGTAAAATACAACTAAAGTCTTGATCATTATCTCGACACCATCATCCACTATGCTGAAAGTTCATGATGATATGATCAGTACCACCAATGAACTGATCAAACAGACGCATGTTCGCCATGAGAAGCAGATTCAGTGAATGGAGAAGGATATTAAGAAGAAGGACGAGATGAATCTTATCAAGTAACAAGTTTTCATCAAACTCCTCTGAGCTTGTTGGAATATTGTGGATGTTCTGAAAACCAAGTTCGATGAAATGTTGTCCATCCTTGGCTCCTTATTTGACCATCTCAAAGATCATCCAACTATCCTTGAGAAACCAATCTTTGGTAAACCTTAGATTGTCCTCAACAATTGCTTAATCACTTTAGTCATATCCAAATCTAGACATTTTTCCCTTTAATGCCCCAAGGCATTTGGAAAATTCAGAAAGGATAAATATTATAGCACATGTAATCGATCTTGTACCTAAAGTAAATGGGACACGATTCATGATTTTCACATAAAGACATGGTTCTAGACCAGTCTTTTGCCATAATAATTTTTGTTTGCAATATTCTCAAAATTTGACTATGAAAAGGGATGTCGTAATCATAATCGAATTTTGAGAACGCAATATATAGAATTTTCTTAAGTTGAACCAATCCAACATGAAATTTATATATATATATATATATATATATATATATATATATATATATATATATATATTCTTGACTAAAGGTGATTAAAATCTCAATATAAGCTATTTAGAATGATTATAAACTCAACCTAAGATTTTTAGAATTGAAATGAAGTATAATTTCCTCTCCCTTAATTATAACAAAACAGCTTTTTCAACCCCTGCAACCTCACAAATTGAAACTTTTGTTTTCTATAATTAAGATTGCTAACTTGCAATACTTATCATAATTATCATGCTCCCACTAACATGATGATTATTAGCATAACACTTATGCTCCCACTATCTTTGACATGTATCCATAAAACAGCTGGACCTCTAGAAGTCAATACTTTATTGACATTTTTACTAAAGTTCAAATTTCTGATACTAGATTGCTTTGATAAGACTTTATCAAAATCATACACCTTATCTTAGATAGCTCACAGGTGTGTCTAAACAATTTCAGAACTATGAAAAGGGATGTCATAATCATAGTCTCAATTGTTTAGACTTTTTGCCATTTCTCACAAGTCAATGTTAGTGTTCCGGTTAACCACGCACGCTCCACTAACGACTTTGAGAATAGCAAATATCACAACTGCTATCTACTTAAAACCTACTTAGTAAAAGAATTTCCTCACCATCATTTTCATGAATCGAAGAGAAACCTTATGACACTTAGATTTTATGGTGTATGTGTTCTTATCCACGTGAATTTTTCAAAACAATAATCACAAGACTATGTTAGTGACAAATCCTAACTCATATGGATTGAACTTATGCAATCTTAACCTCTTGCCACCTGGTAGCACAAGGGCCTGCCATTGCTTCCAAGTAGTTATGCAAACAATTGAGAACATGTAGAACTCATATATATATATATATATATATATATATATATATATATATATATATATATATATATATATATATATATAGCCAACTTAACTGGAATGGGCACAGAAATGTCAACACGATATGTTATACACCTGTAGTTGTGTGCTAGCGATGAAATACAAGTTTTTATTCTTGATTAGTTCTTGAAACCATTTCAAGATCTTTTAGACTCCCACTGTCTTATTGACCAATGAGACTTTCTTGTCAAATATTCAAGAGATAGTATGGATTCCAATCAAGATAAACATTTCACACAATTGGCCTTAGTTAATCTTTGTTTTATCCAAAACATCACAACTTACCAATTTCAAATGTACAAGAGTAGAAAACTTTTACTCTTACATTTGAGAGGTGTTTTTAAACCTTCTTTATGATATGTCACTCAAGTTACAATCTTGGAGTATGAATCTAAGATTTGTTTTGCAACGAAGTATGACTCATCTTCTTAATTTAACCACTTCGACAATTCATAACTCCTCTTCTTAGCTATCAGAATGCACTTAGAGGATGAATTGTGATAACGTCTCTTAATCACTAAGTTGATCATATATACATGATACTAAAGTACTTTCCCATCTTTACAGATTTGAAAAACTTTTATCCTTCTGCCTAATTTGATTCTTCTTATTCGCTCTGCCATACATTTGGAAGTTTTCCAATGTCTCAGAGTTAAACTTAAGCTTGTAGGTATAATCATATTTACTAAACCTTAGTAAATCATGACGAATAGTCTTATCCATCGTTTGTGGTGGACTTTGACAAGTGTACAAGAAAGTGTACTTGATACCTTAGTCCTTCACTTGAGTCACATATACATGTGAATAAGGAACTAGTCTTAATTCCCCAAAAATGAAACTTCTCATTCATCATACTATCCAACTTGCATGATTCCAAGTTTCGGTCCAATTGAAACTTGGGTGATGAGAATCTTTCCTTACTTGGTAAATTTAGACACTACCACAAATTAAAGAATCAAATTCATTTTTCCAATGTTGCTAGAAACATACAAACATCAAGTTTTCATAAATGCCATTGTAAGGAGATATAAAATAAAGTAAAACAAATTTTTATTTATTTATCAAAATGCAGAAAAACTTTTTCCTTACAATGTAACTTGAAATGAAAACTATGCTATTACATGTTTCCTAGCAACCTATCACAACTCCTAAGAAGTGGCTCAAGAATCTGATCTTCAAACCATGCGATAGAAATCCATCTACGCGGTCAGATTCAACATACTCTTTTCTTACGTTTCCTACCATTTGATTGATCCTTCCATACATCAAGATGTTTTAAGAATCTTCAAATGAAACTTAAGAGAGTTAGATAATGGACTTACCTGAAGCAGAGTCAACCTTTTGATTCTACTTTCTTTCAGGTAGCTTGGGCAGCTTCGCTTCTAATGCCCCTTTTCTTCACACTGAGAACATATAGACTATTTGGGAATAGTACACATGCTATTCTAGACTTACACTTTCTCTTTACCACCCGATCAACCGGGTTGACCAAGGCCGATCCCTTTCTATTGGGAAGAGAAAGTTTTTTTGAACTTCCAATGTCACTATTGTCCATGTCCATGGAAGTTTGAGAAATAGACCCTCCATCCATATTTTCTTGACTACTGCACCAAATCATTTCTGATTCAGCAGCAATAAGCAAATAAGAAAGATCCATTAGGGTCATGTCGTGATCTGTCACATAGTAGTCTTTCTAAATGACTCAGGAAGTGACTGAAAGACCTAGTCAATAGCCAACTTCCTTGGGACAACGACACCCAACATTCTCAACCTATCGTTGTGTGACTTCAGTCCTAAGACATGAGTGCACACAGGACTTCCAATTTTATGTTTTATTATGAGTAGGGATTAATTGATCTTGAACATTTCAAGTCCTTAAACTTGTGGGTCAGGGAGAATAATTGGAGGAGGTGGAGGAAGAGAAGTATGACTTCCATGAGCCAAACTCGGGAAGTCATATTCATTAGGAAAGCTTGATTTGGGAAGATCATTGTTGTCTAAACCAGACATCAACAATAGGAGAAATTCATAAATCCAAGTACAGTTGATTTAAGTCCTTAATATAACACCCAATATGAAATATTAAGGCTAGGACCCAACAAACTATTTTATAACTTGGAAGAGGGATGTCGTAATCCAAGCTGTAAAATATTTGAAGGTAGGTGAATGTCGATTCACCAATTTCCACAAAGATAACCGAAATGTATTATTAGGTTTTAATTGGTTTTTGAAACTCCTAGATTCTTTTGAGATTCATTGAACTTTTCAATGGCATGTTTCAATCTCGAGTATGCCCTTCAGGTTTTGTGACTGAGATGCCGAGGATCACAAAACAAGGTGTGAAGTAACCATGCAAATATACTTGGTACCCTTAATATTTACCCCTCAATCGATGTGCCGGTTAACCACACACGCTCCACCGATACTATGATAAATATTAAGTTACCCTTTGCCTACCTTGTTAAATCCAGGTTAGTGTGCCGGTTAACCACACCCACTCCACTAACGACTTAAACAAAGTGCAAAGTGTAATTTCATGGATTAGCACCTTATTCACATTTTCCTAAGTAACTAAGATTAGGAATTTATAAATGTTTAGTTACTTAGTATTTATCATTAATACTTTTAATGAAAGGAGAATTATAGTCCTTGTCCTACCCGTTCGGCTAACGACCCTCCACCGGTCAAGGAAGCGGTGGGTGAGAGTGGACACCCATTAAACTGTCATTTTATAGGCAGTAACCTTATACCCCCTTATAGACTGACTTCGTGAATGAGGCCTACTAATGGTAAGACGACTTTTGTTCTTATACATATATAAATCGTATTAAACTTATAATATTATAAAGTATAAGGGTTGAATTTTAACTTTAAAAATTCTAGGGATTAGAACTAAAGTTTTAATTATGACTTTACATGTTCCAAAACTTGAGGGCAAGTTTTGTAAACTTTCAAAACTTTTCATTTCTCATAATTTATGAGTTAATGGCTTATTAAAATGAGTGACTTTTCATCTTATGTAACCATTGTGTTCTTTTAATGGATTTAATGGTTTGTGATTTTTGGTTATCCATAACTTGAGGACAAGTTATGGACTCCATTAAAACACACAATGATCAAGAATTAAACTACCAAGAAGGTTACAAATAATTCTTATGATTATCTAAAATCATAAGTTCAAGAACATGCATATCAATAATTTCAAGAATCATAAAATTAACCATATAAAACTTGAAATTTTGATAACAACTCTGAAATTGGTTTACCATAATCATTACCACATCAAAAAATAGTTTTTATAAGTCCAAAACAGTTTAAGATAATGATTCTAGACCAATTCCAGCACCAAAACTCGAAGATATGCTGTCAGGGGGTCCAACTCGCCGAGTGCATGAACCAACTCGACGAGTTGGTTGCATTTTTCCTTGGACTCATCGAGTCCATGAGTGAACTCGGCGAGTCCACTGTCCAGACAGCAAGATAACTTCGATTTTTTAGCAATTGCATCAAGTATATAAGAAAACAAGCCTAGGCTCTGATATCACTGATGGGTTTTGAGCATTCTAAAACTCCTGTGGTGTACATGCAACCCTATAAACCTGATCTATGTTTTCTCTATTATACATGAAAATATTAAATATTCCAAGGTTTCATCCTAACTAGCATATTATGAAGCACATATAATACAAAGTTCTAGTTAGATGACATACCTTTTGATGTAGCTTGATGTCTTCAAGCTTTAAGAGCTTAGCCTCGATAGTGTGGAAGCCTCAAATGGAATCACAAATCACCAAAAAACCTTGGAAGAACTTGAGAGAATATTTATGCACACTAAAATCGGCCCACTCTTATGTCCTCACACACTAGTGTCATTTCTTGTGCCAAAGACCTCTTTATATAGTATGGAGGATTAGAGTTACATTCATGTAAACCATAATACCCATGACCTTTCATTTCATAGGATCCATGGGTTAAAATTCCATGGACTATCCATGATAACTTAGCCCAACCTAAATGAACTTGGCCCATTCCATATATATATATATATATATATATATATATATATATATATATATATATATATATATAAGAGTCCATATTTAATTAGTTCCTTTTGATCACTTAATTAATTCTTGATCAATACTAATTAAATAATATGATTCCATATTAATATAATAGAACTTATAATATATTAATATAATCATAAATATACTATTCTCAAAAGACTATCCATATAAATTGTGTCGATGAAGTGCAACCTAAATGGACCATGCCGAGTCGGGTCAAGTACATACCAAATATAGTTATGGACTTAGCCATTAGTCCAACAATAATAAGCCTAAAAATCAAGGAGAAGATACCTTTAGTACCTGGTCGTTAAGGTCTTTCAAAGTATAATGAGTTTTTCCACGGAACTCACCGAGTCAACTCAATCCAAATCTGAAAATGTTTCTCGCCTTGAAAACACCTGAATATAAACAAAATATATAACATTTAATCGCATTATTACATAGAAATTAGTTGATTTGGTCCGACTGAACCACATTAACTTAAACCAATTATCGATCGAGACAATTCATTAAAACATTAAACAATAACCAATTAACTCAAACCCTCAATCAATGCAAACATATTCATAATAATAAACAAAAATTATCAACGATCTAAGCATAGTAAGCTCTTTAATGGAAGAATAACCTAAAAAAAAAGAATACGAACTTGAGATAAAGACTGGGCTGATTGACCATGGTCGATATGGTAGCCACCAACAACGCGGTTCTGAGTTTGCTTCTCGTTCGCGACCATGACGTTTTAGTACCCACCATTGCTCCCACATTGCAGGTTGGGGGAGGTTCATCATAGAGGGCAGGAAGAATGGGAGAAGGAGTTATGGTGGGAGGTGGGTGGTGTGAGGGTTTACCCAACGGTGGGTGGCCTTGCTGGGTCCACCAATAGTGTCTCAATCTCCAGTCATCGAACACTAATCGGACGTACAGTGAAAGATGAGCAGAAGTTGGAGAGCAGATGTGGATAAGTTATGGGAACAAGCGACAAAGATGCAAAGTTATGGGAGGATCACGGTGGAGATGCAAAGTTGGAGAGCAGATGTGGAAAAGTGAAGTGGTGGAGGTTTGAGAATCGAGAGAGAAGAAAGAAAGAAAAGGGGTTTTCGGAGGGGAAGAGCTAGGTTTTTAGCCGGTGGAAATAAAGAGGGGTTTTTAATTCCCCCCCTTGGGATGGAATGCGCGTTTCATTAAAATTTATAAAACAACATGGTTAGATGACACACATTTTATTTAAGGTGCCCTCCGTGTTTTTTTATTAGACACTAATTTTAGGGCACGCAAAAATGCATGTCCTAAATCCTTTAAATTTTAGGAGAAATGACAGTATTTTTACATCATACACTTTTGTGTATCGTAAATCCATGCATGTCATAATTTGTGTGTCATTAAAGGCATGTTTTCTAGTAGTTCTCTAGCCTATCACTAGCATGTTGTTCTAACATATCACAATATCAAATAACAGTGTGGTATTTTGGGGTCTACTTACCGGCTCCGACTGATCGTACACATCGCATCCTCCTTGATTAGTTTGAAATCATTTTGGAAAATCGTTTGAAAAATCTTTTTCCTTAGTTTGAGATTGGACTCACACGAGTGTTTCATCCAATTCTCTCAAACCAAGTCTCTGATACCAACTTGTTGTTGGATAAGGTGTCTAAGTCCATAACTATTTCTGGTATGTACTTGACCCGACCCGGCATGGTCCATTTGGGTTGCATGGCACCATGCAATTGGATAGACTAAATGAGAGAAATAACATTTGGAGATTATTAATATATTATAAGTTCTAATATATTAATAATATTATTTGATTAGTTGATCAAAGAATTAATTTGGAGTTAATTAAGTGATCAAGGATAACTAATTAAATATATGGGTTGATTATGTAAATCATCCATATCTTGTATAGTGGGCTAAAAGGCTCCATGGATTATCAAGTTGGGCTTTACCCATAGGATGCTCCATGGATGCTCCATGGGAGTTACAAACCCATGGGTCATGGAAATGAAGAGTCATGACACATTAGGGTTTACATGGTGTAACCCTAGATGTGTCAACACTATATAAGAATCATATTCTCCACCAAAATCGGTTAGACTAAGGAAACTAGAGGGCTTGGCCGATTTTAAGAAGTGTGTATTCTCTCATAAGTTTTTCCAAGAGCATTTGGTGTTGTGTGAAGCATTTGAGGCATCACACTTGGGGTGCTAGGCTCACAAGGTTTCAAGGAACACAAGCAACAACAAGGTAAGTTATTCTATCTATTATTCTAGTTAAAATTGTTCCCCATGTATGCTAGATAGGAATATAACCTTGGAAATTCAACTTTGCATGATAATTAGACAAACATAGATCCAAGGTTATTAGGGTTGCATGTACACTTAGGAAGTGTTAGAATGCTCAAAACCCATCAGTGGTATCAGAGCCTAGGCTTGTTTGTTTGTTATTTGTGCTTAAAAGTTGAAAAAAGTCGAAATCTTGTTGTCTGACTGATGGACTCGCCGAGTCCATGGGGAGGACTCGCCGAGTTCACTTGTATCTTCAACCTACTCGACGAGTAGGTTCATGCAACTCGGCGAGTAGGGTCGACAGAGTGCAGAATTTCGACTTTAGTTGCTGGAAATGGATTAGAAACATTACCCTAAATTGTTTTGGTACTTGAAAACTTGTTTTAGAAGGTGTAATGTCTTTTCTAACTCATTTACAACAACTAGTTATCAAAATTACAAAGATTAAATGTGATTTTGATTCTTGAAGGTGTTCATGTTCATATTCTTGTTCTTATGATGTTTAGATGATCATAGGAATTATTTGTAACCTATGTGGTAGTTTAATTCTTGATCATAATGTGTTTTAATGGAGTCCATAACTTGTCCTCAAGTTATGGAAAACCAAAAGTCTCTTGGATTAAAAAAAACCATTAAAAGAACACAAGAGTTAGAAAAATGAAAAGTCCTCATTTTAATACTTTATTAAACTCATAAGTTACAAGATATGAAAAGTTTTGAAAGTTTACAAAACTTGCCCTCAAGTTTTGGAACAAGTAAAGTTAAGTTAAAACTTTAGTTCCAACCCTTAGAATTTTAAAAGTTAAAATTCAACCCTTATACTTATATTATTATGATTTAATAATTATATATATATATATATATATATATATATATATATATATATATATATATGTATAAGAACAAAGTCGTCTTACTGCTAGTACGCCTCATTCACGAAGCCGGTCTATAAGGTGGGTATAAGGTTGTTGCCTATAAAATGGTGACTTAATGGGTGTCCACTCTCACCCACCGCTTGCTTGACCGGTGGAGGGTCGTTAGCCGAACGGGTAAGACAAGGACTTATAAATTCTCATTCAAAGTATGATGAATATTATAAAGTAACTAAATGATTTATTAAATTCCCAATCTTAGTTACTTTAGGAAAAATGTGAATAAGGTGTTATTCCATGAAATTACACTTTACACTTTGATTAAGTCGTTGGTGGAGCGTGTGTGGTTAACCGGCACACTAACTTGGACTTAACAAGGTAGGTAAAGGGTGAATTAGGGTTTATTATAGTATCGATGGAGCGTGTGTGGTCTACCGGCAGATCGATTGAGTGATAAACTTTAAGGGTACCAAGTGATTTGCATGGTTACTTCACACCTCGTTTTGTGATCCTCGGTATCCCAGTCACAAAACTTGGAGGGCACACTCGAGATTGAAACATGCCTTTGAAAAGTTCATTGAATCTCAAAGAATCTAGGAATTTCTAAGAACCATTCAAAAACCTAATACTTAAATATTGCGGTTTTCGTGGTGGAAATTGGTGAATCGTCATTCACCTACCTTTCAAATATGATATAGCTTAGATTACGGCATACCTCTTCTAAGTTATATTATATTGTGATTGGATCCTAGCCTTAATATTACATTTGGGTGTTTTATTAAGGACTTTCTTATATCTAAACTAATCTTGTCCTTTTTCTTCAGATGTCTTTCAATAATGCTTCTGGCTCTAATCCTAATGGCTCCTTTTCCCTTATGAACTTGTGTGGGAAAGTCACCTTTGATGGATCCAACTTCAATGAGTGGATCAGAAACATCAGAATGATTACCCGCTACGAGGACAAAGAATATGTCATTGACAAGGAGCTTAAGGAGATTAATGAGACCATTGCAACTCCTCAGGAGATCGCTGACTTTCGGGCACATGAAAGGGATGCTACGAAAGTGGCTTGCATCATGATGGCCACGATGACAACGGAACTCCAAAAGTCTTATGAGGATTTCTACCCTTATGAAATGCACCAAGATTTGATGGAAAGATACCATCAAAGTGCAAGACAAGAGAGGTATGAAATCATCTGCTCCATGATAACAACCATGATGAAGGACGGGGAATCCGTCACGAGCCACATGCAGAAAATGCAAAGGTATGTGGATCGTTTGCTGAAGCTTAATGTGAACTTCCCGGAGGATCTTGCAATAGATATCATTTTGCACTCCTTACCATCGTGCTATGATCAATTCCGCATGACATATCACATGAATAAGGAAGAGGTCACACTCAGCAAACTTCAGGGACTTCTCAAGACCGCAGAAACAGGTCTTAAGGGGAAGTCGGTTGCTATCACTCCTACTCCAAACTCAACTCCGGTTTTGGCAATCGGGAAAAGTCGAGGGAGGAAGAGAAAGAGCTCTTCGAAGGGTACCAAGGCTCGGACCCTTGATGGCTCTTCTTCAAGTGGAACCAAGAAAGGTTTCATTACTCCTTCTTCTGACCCAAAAGAGGTTGAATGCTTCTATTGCCATGAAAAGGCTCATTGGAAGCGGAACTGCCCAAAGTACCAGCAGGATGTGAAGGATGGGAAAGTTAAACCCAACCATGCAGGTATTTACACTATCATTTCTAATAACTCACCCCATTCTAATTCTTGGGTCCTTGATACCGGTTGTGGTATTCATATTTGTTGTGACTTGCAGGGACTAAGAAGAAGTGAGGATGTGGAGCAAGGAAGAATAAACTTGATCATGGGGAATAGGAAAGCTTTACCTGTTACCAAGATTGGAGTTTATACTTTATCGCTAAGTAGTGGGTTTAGTTTAGATTTGAATAAATGTTGTTACTCGCCAGGAATGGCAAGAAATATTATTTCCTTTCATGCTTTGTACAAACAAGGGTTTACCTTTTCGTTTAATAATGAAGTTGGTTCTATTGATGCTTTCTTTAATAATGTTCTTTATTTTAAAGCATTACCTTGTAATGGTGTGTATGAAGCTGTGTCTGTTGTAGACAACTTAGGAAATAATGTTTTGTGTATTGATTCTACTAATAATAATAACTTGGATAAAGCATCATTATGGCATTGTCGTCTTGGACATATAAGCAAGAAACGCATAGGCCAACTCCAAAAGGATGGAGTCTTGGAGTCGTTTGACCTTAAGTCAGATGATAGTTGCGAATCATGCTTACTTGGAAAAATGACAAAGTCACCCTTCACAGGCTCGTGTGAAAGGGGTGAAGGTTTGTTGGAACTTATACACACGGATGTGTGTGGACCATTCAAACATGCCACAAGGGATGCTAATCGTTATTATTTGACTTTTACTGATGATTACAGTAGATATGGATATGTCTACTTAATCAAGCATAAGTCAGAGACTTTCGAGAGGGTTAAGGAATTTAAACAGGAAGTCGAGAATCAATTGGGCAGGAACATTAAGATGCTTCGATCCGATCGAGGAGGAGAGTATCTTAGTTCAGAGTTCCTCGACTATCTTAGGGAATGTGGGATTGTCTCACAATTGACACCTCCCAGGACACCACAGTTAAATGGTGTGGCTGAGAGGCGTAATCGAACCTTGTTAGATATGGTTCGTTCCATGATGAGTCGAGCTACGCTACCAATCTCATTATGGGGGTATGCCTTAGAGACTGCCGCCCATATTCTTAATCTAGTCCCTACAAAGAAAGTTGCCAAAACTCCTCACGAGATGTGGACTGGTAAAGTACCTAAACTAGACCACATCAAAATTTGGGGTTGCGAGGCTTTCGTGAGACGCAAGACTCATGATAAGCTCGAACCTCGAAGCGAGAGGTGTATTTTCATCGGTTAC
This sequence comes from Lactuca serriola, assembly GCF_051521515.1. Taxonomy (NCBI): domain Eukaryota; kingdom Viridiplantae; phylum Streptophyta; class Magnoliopsida; order Asterales; family Asteraceae; genus Lactuca; species Lactuca serriola. The sequence goes on from NC_136415.1 coordinate 50,003,785, forward strand.
CCACAACAATCCTTCGGTTACCTCTTTTACAGACCCAGTGACAATGTGGTCTTTGTAGCAAGAAGAGGAGTCTTTCGAGAAAGAGAGTTTATAAGCCAAGGAGACAGTGGGAGGCAAATTGATCTTGAAGAAATTCAAGAATCAAACGGTGAAGGAACTTCAAACTCTAGCCCTCAACTTGAGGAGGAAACTCCTGTTGAGCCAATTGACAAATCTGTACCTCTGAGGCGTTCCACGAGAGTTAGGAGTGCACCTGAGCATTACTATGGATTCCATATTACTGCAGAAGGTGAGACACTTATTAGTGATGGAACACTAGTAAGTCAAGATGACCCTAACAGCTACGAGGAAGCCATGGCAGGCCCCGAGTCTGCTAAATGGAAAGAGGCTATGGATAGCGAGATACAATCCATGTATGACAATCAAGTTTGGAACTTGGTTGAAAATGTACCAGGTCGTAAGACAGTAGGGTGCAAATGGGTCTTCAAGAAGAAGACCGACATGGATGGTAAAGTACACACTTATAAGGCTAGACTGGTTGCAAAGGGTTTCTCTCAAATTCCTGGAGTGGATTATGATGAGACCTTTTTCCGGTAGCCAAGATTAAGTCTATTCGGGTTCTGTTAGCCATAGCTGCATTTCATGACTATGAGATATGGCAGATGGATGTCAAAACCGCTTTCCTTAATGGAAAATTGGCTGAAGATGTTTACATGAGTCAGCCAGAAGGTTTTGTCAGCAGCAAGTACCCTAATAGAGTGTGTAAGCTTGAGAAATCCATCTATGGATTAAAGCAAACACCTCGCAGATGGAATCTTTGCTTTGATGAAAAGGTCAAGGAATTTGGCTTTACTAGGAGTGAAGATGAATCTTGTGTGTATGTCAAGGCTAGTGGGAGTATAGTTAGCTTTTTGGTATTGTATGTGGATGACATACTACTCATAGGAAACGACATTCCAACCCTGCAGGAAGTAAAGTCCTGGCTTGGGAAGTGTTTCGCTATGAAGGACCTTGGTGAAGCTGCCTATATTTTAGGGATAAGGATCTTGAGAGATCGGAGTAAAAGACTGATTGGACTTAGTCAGAGTACCTACTTGGATAAAGTGCTGAAGAGATTCAGCATGCAGGATTCCAAGAAAGGAGAGTTACCCATCCAGAGTAACACCAGATTAAGTAAGACACAAAGCCCTAGCACTGAGGATGAGATAGCAGAAATGAGTCGAACACCTTATGCTTCGGCTGTAGGATAGATCATGTATGCTATGACGTGTACTCGACCCGATGTAGCCTTTGCCCTGAGTATGGTTAGCAGGTATCAGGCGAACCCTGGCAAGGCACACTGGACTGCGGTAAAGAATATCCTCAAGTACCTACGGAGGACTAAGGACTGGGTCCTTACCCTCGGTGGGAGTGATGACTTGAGAGTAGTAGGGTATAGTGATGCTAGCTTCCAGACTGATAGGGATAATTTCCGCTCTCAGTCGGGCTGGGTCTTTACCCTAAACGGAGGAGCAATTTCTTGGAAGAGTTCCAAGCAAGAAATAGTGGCTGATTCAACTTGTGAATCAGAGTATATTGCAGCTAGCGAGGCAGCAAAGGAGGCGATGTGGCTGAAGAACTTCATTGGAGACCTTGGAGTTGTACCAACTATTAAAGAGCCAATGGAAATTTTCTGTGATAGTGAAAGTGCTGTTGCCTTAGCCAAGGAACCAAGGGATCACGGAAGATCCAGACACATCGACAGAAAATACCATTTCATCAGACATCGGATTGAAGAAGGACTCCTCGTGGCAAAGAGGGTATCATCAGATGAGAATCCGGCAGATCCCCTCACAAAGGGACTGACTCGGGTTAAGCATCTTCAGCATGCTCGGAGCATAGGGCTGAAGGATGATATTAGATTTAGTAGTTAGATAACCTCGAAATTTGTAAAATGTAATTGACATTTGATGATGAATAAAAGTTGTTTTATTTATGAGTAAGGTGTTGCTATCTCTTGTCGATCATTTACTATATTTCTTTTGCATGTTTTGACTTCCAGAATAATTTTTGTTTGGTATAACATATTATTCAAACCTCCACAGTCAGTCATATGTCGGAAGTAGGTATGAATCAAGACTGTCATGTTTGGTTGTAGAGGTCTTGGACAAGGCTACAACAATCATGAGTGCTCATAAGTTCTGAGCATTGGACTCAACCCACGCTCACTGGAATCACTTCATGGAATTCTATCTCGAGTGATCGTGAGACGGTAATATCGTATAAGTCTTCAAACCTAGAGATATGATTTGTTACTTACAAGTTGGTTATGCATTGATTGTACGAAAAAACGCATTGGTAACTCGATGTTATAAATCGTGCTCTTGTGTGTAATTCAATGAGTGGTAGAACAAACATATGAGTCGAAGTTTATCTGTTCCTTCTTGGATTAGAAGCTGATATCTGGGCCCCTCGATGATTTTGTTTTGACCCATGTACCGGGCCCGGTCAGAACTAAGTTGATGTGTTCAATTAAGTTCTATGTCAAACAAATCGGAAATCGGGAAACAAATGCTGGACAATAAGCAAGACAATGTTCCATGTATTTGTCCGGCTGATATCTAGAACAGAGGATTATATGATCACTTATCTTAAATGGCGTACCATCATCTTCTCAGTTCCGAGAAACCTTGAAAAGAGCTACGATTGCCGATCGGTTCCTAAAGTCATACTTGCAGTAATAGTTATTAGACTTATCCAAGTGGGAGACTGTTGGATAAGGTGTCTAAGTCCATAACTATTTCTGGTATGTACTTGACCCGACCCGGCATGGTCCATTTGGGTTGCATGGCACCATGCAATTGGATAGACTAAATGAGAGAAATAACATTTGGATATTATTAATATATTATAAGTTCTAATATATTAATAATATTATTTGATTAGTTGATCAAAGAATTAATTTGGAGTTAATTAAGTGATCAAGGATAACTAATTAAATATATGGGTTGATTATGTAAATCATCCTTATCTTGTATAGTGGGCTAAAAGGCTCCATGGATTATCAAGTTGGGCTTTACCCATAGGATGCTCCATGGATGCTCCATGGGAGTTACAAACCCATGGGTCATGGAAATGAAGAGTCATGACACATTAGGGTTTACATGGTGTAACCCTAGATGTGTCAACACTATATAAGAATCATATTCTCCACCAAAATCGGTTAGACTAAGGAAACTAGAGGGCTTGGCCGATTTTAAGAAGTGTGTATTCTCTCATAAGTTTTTCCAAGAGCATTTGGTGTTGTGTGAAGCATTTGAGGCATCACACTTGGGGTGCTAGGCTCACAAGGTTTCAAGGAACACAAGCAACAACAAGGTAAGTTATTCTATCTATTATTCTAGTTAAAATTGTTCCCCATGTATGCTAGATAGGAATATAACCTTGGAAATTCAACTTTGCATGATAATTAGACAAACATAGATCCAAGGTTATTAGGGTTGCATGTACACTTAGGAAGTGTTAGAATGCTCAAAACCCATCACTTGTAACATCCATAAAATTCATGAAAAATTCAAACTTTTAAAACAATTCCACAAACAATCATTGTTTACAAAATAGTTTTCAAAACATGTTTATCATCAGAGTTTTCCCAAAATCATAAAACAAAACATGAGGAGGTGCACGATCACGCCTTTGCCTTCCCACGATCATCTGAGGTACCTAAAACTGTAAGCCCAAAGCTTAATGAGTTCCCCTAAAATACCAACACATCACAAAAGCAAAATAATAACAGTAAAAAACATGCATACAGAGCCTTCAGTCTGACTAGAACGCCCCACCGACCTGCAGTCTACCTGGTACGCTCACAGAACCTTCAACATGATTGGTACGCCACACCGGGCCTTTAGCCTATCTGGACCGTTCTCCGGGCCTTCGGCATGACTGGTGCACCCTACTGGCCTCCAGTCTATCCGGGACGCCATGGGTCCATTGGCCTTCAGCACAAAGCATGATTGCCTCAACCCAACCACACATACACTGTGTTGACACACATATATAACATATAATCATACAATTAACCAGCCAATAACAAGTAGACAGATCTTACATATCACTAAGCATAACATCATCCTATCTACTAGGATACAGATCTAACAGATCACTACAACACTCAATCATACTATAATCAAGATAAAAATCTAAAGGGTCGGCCTTGGTACCTTCGACCTATAAGTACAGTGAGGATAACTCACCTCACAACTGGATGGAACTGATGAGGCCTGACTCCAAAACTCAGCTCTCAACACAATACCTAAAATCCACCAATTGACCCATTCAATCAAAATCCTAAAATGCCCTTAAAGTCATGATTGGTCAACTCAAAGTCAACTGGTCAAACCCAATAAACCAACTGATTCAGCCCAGCCGAGTCAACCCAACCGAGTCAACTCAACATGGGCTGACTCATGCGAGTACACGGGTACCTAGAAGTACGTTTAGCATACGTAAGCCTCACATTGACCAAATTACGTGGTGGCTGACCGAGTATGCGGGGCGTAACCTCGCAACCCCATTTTCTTCATTAAGTGCTTAATGGCTTCAACATTTAAGCCCAAACTTCAGATCTAAGATCCAAAGGCATACTAGGGTCATAAAGTTTCCAACTTTATGACTTTACACGTCCATAAAGCTCTTAACACAAGGTCTTAATCCTTTAAGACCTCCTACAAGATGCATGGAGCAAAACTAGCTAAAGGGACCTCATTTTTATGGCTAAGGACCACTCTTAGGGTCTGGAAGGACAACTCAAAACAACAATAACCACTCATGCACAAAAATGGGACCTTTTGAACAAGAAGAACAACATAAGGATCCCAAAATGAGATATACTCAAACAAGGCATCAAGGTGAAGACTTTTATCCAAGATCCACAAGCCTGCTTCAACTTCTAAGCTCCTTGATGCAACTCTTTCTTCCTTAAGCACACCAAAAACACACTTTTTAGCTCAAACACACTCTTAAGAGACCAGGGTTTCCCAAAAACGACTCAAAGGTATGGAGACTGAAAAGGTGGGGAGAAATGAGCCATTATGATGCTTATATACCACCCAAACCATAAAAATTAGGGTTTTCTCCTGACAAGAGTACGCCCAGCATACCCTCATGTACGTTTAGCGTACTCATCCTACTCAATTTATGAAATTGCCACAAGGCTTCAAGGCTCGTTCTCATGGACTTAGGGACTAAAATGCCATATGATAAAATCTTAGGGACGAATTTAGAAGTACTTGAATCTCGGGATGTTACAATTTTTTTTGGTGGCGAAGGTGGTGATGCTTTACTCTGGTAGTAGATGTGGTGGTTTTCTAGTTGGTTTAGAAGGAGTGGGTGGTTCCCAACGATAATGGTTTAGATAAGTGAGATAGAGGACAGTGGTGAATATGGTGGGTGGGCTTGCCTTTTAATTTTTATTTTTTAAATAATTTAAGCATTATAATAATTAAAAAATGGAAAAAAGAAATCATAATGGCATAAAAGTCATTTTAAGTCCATAGGGACCAAATTCACTAAAAAGATCCGAAATTGGACCACTTATGCATCACCAAACATTTTTGGACCAAAACCACATATTTTTGACAATCACAATGACCATTTTTGCAATTTTTTCTAGTTTATATAAGTGGTGCATGGGTGAGGTAATGATGGTGTCAGTATGTGGTATATTATTATTCATGTGTGTCATGCTTATTAGGCCATGTTTATATTTTTATTTTTTTAGGGTGTTCGCCCTTACTCCTAATTTCATGGTATTTGACTAAACATTATTTAGATCGTTGATACTGTTCCTTGTAATATGAGCTTCTATCCGGACAATCGCCTTCAACATCGGCTGTTCGGGCCTTTCCATCTAGCTCTAGGCGACCGGTAAAAGCGATCCTTCAAGAGAAACGTAGTTTTAAATATTTTTAACGTCGTCCGAGTTCCATTGAGTGGACAAAGAGTAGTGACCTTCGTTTCGATATGACCATACCACGAAGAGGAAAAATATATTCTGAAGCTACCATATAAGTTTTGATGGTTAGTAAATCGAAAGGTTAGAATCCAAAATTACGATTTTTTTTTCCGCGAAACTAAAATATAAGTTTTTAAATTTATTGGGCTAAAAAATTTGATGTCATTATTCTGGGCTGTCCTTTGGGCAAAGAAAGCATAATAGTTGGGCCTTGTTAATGAAATTCAATTGAAGACCAGCGATATATGCTAATACCCTAAAACTCTAAAACCCTTTTCCTATCAGTATCCTTCAATTCTACCTGCGCAGGTGGGAATTAAGCCAAAAATACAGGTGATTTGCCAAAGGAGAGCTCAAGCGAGCTGCTACAATGGTGAAAATCTCAAGACCTACGAGTAACAATGACAGTGCCACTAAGAAGAAGAAGAATAAGAAGAAAATCAATCCTAACGCCATAGCCATGAAAGTCAAAGCTCCGGTAGCAAAACCTAACCCCTTTGAAACCATCTGGTCTCGTCGCAAATTTGATATTCTCGGCAAGAAACGCAAAGGCGAAGAACGCCGTATTGGCCTCGCTCGCTCCATCGCTATCGAAAAGGCAATAATCTTTCCCTCTCTCTAAACGCATAAACACGTTGCAGATTTTTTGTTGTTCCCATTTATGAATGATCCGTTCTTAAAATTAAGTTTCTCATATCGAGTTGAAATTTGAAAAATACTAGGGCATAGTACTTTCAGAAATCAAAAATGGATTCTAATTTGAGATACTATCTTCGAAAGTGCAGAGAAAGAAAACATTGCTGAAGGATTACGAGCGGAGTGGTAAGTCATCGGTGTTTGTTGATAAACGAATTGGAGAGCAAAATGAGGAGCTTGGTGAGTTTGATAAGGCTATCCTCAGATCTCAACGAGAAATGCGGGTAATTGTTTTTCTCAAGTGAAATTTTTTGTTTATTGATAAATTTCTCAGTATCGGTCAATTATGTTTTTACCATTTTTCTTACAGGTGAAACTTAGCAAGAAAAGCAAGTATAATCTATCTGATGGAGAAGAAGATGAGTTTGAGATTCAAGATGACAGAATGTATCCTGAAAGAGATGATTTTGAGGATGAAGTACCATTTGATGAGGAAGATGGAGATCCAACAGAGGCTGAGAGTAAGTTTGCCTTTGTTTACTTAAAATCAATTAGCAGTTTGTAACTATATGTTCACTTTTTAGGATAAACAACAATGAATTCACAAGACAAGATATAAATTCACTGATTTAAATTGATGAAACTTCATAACTTAGGTTGGGACATCATATTTTTGTTGTGAAACATAAACAATCAATTAGATTGAATACAAAAGATTATCACTGTATGAAAGTCTGAAACCTTCTTCTAATCTTTTGATTGCTTTAAAACATAATTCTTTCTTTCTTTTCTGTTTTTACAGAAAGGTCTCTCATATTAAAGCAGCTTAGTGCCAATGGCACCCCTAGTGCTCATGGAACTGGAGTTGAAGGAGAAGAAAATGTAAAGCTTTTAAACATAATTTTATCGATATTTTATAGTTCTTTTAATTTTTTTGGTTAATCAAGTGTCTTTGTTATTGCAGAGGCAAAAGACTAAAAAGGAGGTTTATGATGAGATAATATCAAAGAGCAAATTCTTCAAGGTGGGTTATTATATAACTAAATTATGTTTTTTTTAGTCCAATTTATAATAGTTTGTACTAATTTATGTTCATAACTTTTTATTCTTCTATTACAGGCAGAGAAAGCTAAGGACAAGGAAGAAAATGACCAATTAATCAAAAAATTGGATGAACAATTTACATCTTTGTCCTCCAAATCCATATCTAACCAAATGAATGTTGTGAATGATGTTACAAGCAAAAACATTATAAATATGAATTCTAGTAAAGTTGAAACTGATCAGGTATGTTTTTTTGTTCTTCTGTATTTTGTAGGCTTAGGTTTATTAATTTGAAATTAATTGATGATTTTCAGGGGCAAGATGATGATTATGATAAACTACTTAATGTCATGGTGCTGGATATGCGGGCCCGCCCTTCAAATAGGACAAAAACTCCTGAAGAAATTGCACAAGAAGAAAAAGAGCGATTAGAAGAATTAGAGGTAATTTTTTAAAATTTTTTTGTGGATTTTTGTTACATCTTAGTTTAACATTTATGATTTCAGAAAGAAAGACAAAAAAGGATGAATGCTGTTGATGACACAAGTGATGATGATGATGATGATGATGATGATGATGATGATCATGATCATGACAAGTCAACTGCCAAGAAGCTGACCTCTATTTCTGGTGATGATCTTGGAGATTCGTTTGCTGATGATGAACCGAAAACTAAGCTGGAATGGATCCAACAGATGTTAAGAAAAGAAAATGAAGTTGATGATGATGAGGATGATGATGATGATGATGATGAAGAGGGAGAAGATGATGATGATGATGATGGAGAGGGAGATGATCTGGCAAGTGAAATGCCACAATCATTAAAAGACTGGGAACAAAGTGATGATGATGATGATGAGGATGATGATGATGAGGATAATGATGATGTGAAGTTGAATGTAAAAGTAAAACCAAAGGTGTCAAAAGTCAAACCTTCCGGAACATTACAAGTTGACCTTCCGTACACAATCGAAGCTCCAAAAACCATTGAAGAGTTGTCATCATTGTTGGATAATCGATCCGATGATGACATCATCGAAGCAATTAGACGAATTCGTGCATTTAATGCAATCAAAGTGGCTGCAGAAAATCGAAAGAAAATCCAAGTATAATTTATTTGTTTTTATTCATTACTTTCATAAAAATGTTTTTTTCGAACTTCACCCTTTTTCCCCTTCCTTTTCAGGTATTTTATGGGCTCCTACTGCAGTATTTTTCAGTTTCAGCAAATAAAAAGCCATTAAATTTTAAATTATTAAATTTACTTGTGAAGCCATTAATGGAAATGAGCATAGAAATCCCATATTTTGCTGCTATATGTGCTCGTCAAAGACTACTTAGAACTCGATCACTTTTTGCAGAAGATATCAAGAATTCAGGTTTTTATTTTATTATTTTATACCAAAACTTTCAAGAAATATAACATTATTTTTACTTTTTTTTTTTGTAGAAAAAAGCAGCTGGCCTTCAATAAAAACATTATTCCTCTTGAGGCTATGGTCTATGATATTTCCTTGCTCAGATTTTCGGCATGTTGTTATGACTCCTGCAATATTGTTAATGTGTGAATATTTGACACGTTGTCCTATTCTTACTGGACGTGACGTGGCAATTGGCTCCTTTTTGTGTTCTATGCTTCTTTTTGTAAGTTCATATCCACCCCCCGTACTTTTTTGTTGCTGTTAATTTGGGTAAAGAATAAAGTGTATTGCTGATATTGATAAAAAGACTAAAATGCCCCTGCTAATTTTGTAGGTCTGTAAGCAGTCAAAAAAGTTGTGCCCTGAAGCTTTAGTGTTTCTTCGGACTTTATTAATGGCAGCTTTAGACAAAAAGCCTGAACAATCTCAAGACTCTGAGGTCTGTTACAAGTTTCAACTGCCATATTTATACTTTATGAAAAAACAATTAAAAAAATTTATATATATTTTTTTGTGACTCACCTTTTTTTTTTTTATTCTTTCAGTTTTATCACTTGATGGAATTAAAATCACCAAAGCCTCTGCTATCCATAAATGGCACTGTAGATGAAATAAAACCTCTCGATTTCATTACATTAATCAACTCACCAGATGACTCCCCTTATTTCAGCTCAAATAATTTCAGGTATCTTACATTTTTGGTCCCTGAGTTTGGCTGATTTTTGCCGTTTTGGTCCTTATTTAATGTTTTTATTATATGCAGGGCGAGTATGCTAGTGGCAGTAATAGATAACATACAAGGATACACAAACATTTACCAAGAATTCAAATCGTTCCCGGAAATATTCCTACCAATTTCCAAATTACTAAAAGAAGTATCATCATCCCATAGTCAACATGGTCAAAGTGATGACGTGGCATTATTATTAAAAGATAAAATAAAATCAACTGTGGATGCAATAGAGACGAAAGCAAACGAACATTTCGTGTCACGTCGACCTTTACAAATGCGAAAACAAAAACCGGTTCCGATTAAATTACTCAATCCAAAGTTTGAAGAAAAGTATGTTCATTTATTTATTTATTCATTGGTGTGTATTATTTATTTATTTTTTTGTTTTTGTAGTTTTGTGAGTAATAGGGATTATGATCCGGATAGACAAAGGGCTGAAGATAGGAAGTTGAAGAAGCTTGTGAAGAGGGAAGCAAAAGGGGCTGCACGTGAGTTGAGAAAAGATAATTACTTTTTGGCTGAAGTGAAGGCAAGAGATATGGCACGTGTGGAGGAAGAAAGGGCTAAGGAGTATGGAAGAACAAGAGCTTTTCTTCAAGAACAAGAACATGCCTTTAAATCCGGGCAACTTGGGAAGGGAAAGAAAAGAAGGAGGTGAAGTTTGGGTGTATTTTGAGAAATATGATGTGGAAAATATGTTACATGTGATGAAATTTTTGGTAGTTTTGATGTGTTAAAGATGTAATATGTGTATTCTTTTTGGGTAATGTGAGTTGAGCGTAGTTTTTTGTAGGCAAAAAGGAAATGTTATATTGGCTACTCATAAATTTTAACATGATTTTACGTTACATACGGTTTTATGTTTGCCTTGATCTAAAGGTTCATGAATAGGGTTTATTGTGCTTAGTTATCGATTACTTAGTAAGTATAGGCAATCGTATTTTATTAGAAGTTGTCAAATTATTAATGGTCCTTCGATGCTAAATGAGATTATTGCATAACATAAAGAAAATAGGAAAAAAGTTGATGGTTTTCAAAGTTGGCTTATGATTTCTTAAGTTGGGACCATTTGGGTGAGGTATTATAATAAATGGGTTTTTTGCAATAAGTAGCAATAGCTGGATTCGAGTGTGCCTCAACTCATCAATGGTGTCTATAGAGGAGTTGAAGCACCAAAAGGAGAATTTGCTGCCTTTCTAGTCAACAATAGAGGCATTCGTCCCTACAGTCATAAAATAACAGCACATAGCTCTAGCTCTCTATTCACAAGGACTCGATTATGTAACTTTTTAACTGAATCTGAACTGGTTAGTGGTATTTGGTTCTTTTGATTCCGGTTCCAGACCGATTTACATCTCTAAAAGCAATTAGGTAATAACGGTTTGGTAGTCTCATTTTTTATGTGGGTATGTTATGTTCCTTGGATTGGTCTAACATCAATACTAGAAGTAATGAGTGTTTGGGATGAATTGTGACAATTGTTAGTCTTAAAATTTGAAAGGGATAATTAAAAAATTGATCTTTGTAAAAATCAATTTATCTGCAAAGTTTCCACCAAATTCTAATGTTTTAATTGATTTATATATTTTTTTTTCTAAAGAAGGGTCTCTCCTAATAAGGTGAATAAGGTGGACTTCGTGCGAACATGAGGTTATACATAATGCACTGGAGTTATCACAAACATTTTACATTTAAGCCACTATTCAAATAAACATTTTACATGTAAGCCACTTTAACTTTAACTAATTTATATGTTATTTGCATGTGTGGTTATTTTCTATCATTTCTTAGAACCAAACTTTCATGTACTTCTATCGAATTATCATATTACATTAATGAATGAATAGCATTTTAAACTTTTTTTTTTTCCTGAAATTTAAGAACGGGGAGTATGTTAGCTATAAAATCAAAATCTAGGGACAGGTGGCATGAACATTGGCTTTTTCTATTCAAACTACTTATTTATTTTATAAAAATATACCTTGAACGTTTATTTTTTTCCTTTGCTTTTTTAATATAGTAATAGAAAATTTTATGAGTCTGATTTAATAAAACAGTAGCACCTGTAAATATATTATAAATACGCAAAAAAGCCTAACACAGGTTTAGAGAAAATAACTTGGACCCATGAAATTAGGATGCTCTTTTATCTGTCAATTAATTAGAAATAAAAATATTTACTTAATTATCTAATATTAAAAGTAGTATTTTGGTAGTTGTTGAGCCAATTAAAAAGATGGGCTTTTAGCACGTCAGCCTATTATATATGTAGTATGGACTATGGACTGCATATAGCGAGCTTAGCTGGTCCAATTAAAAGGGACGGGGGCCCTGTTCTTCCCTCCGGTGGTCAATGGTCAAAAGTACTCATAAAATGATCTAATACAAATAAGTGGTATGAAGTGTGCATTTATATAAAACCGTTAGAAAGAATGATCAACCAAGATTTCCATAGACATTGATTGTCTTTTACTTAAAAGTGATGTTTTAACATCAACTCATCTTAATTTACTACACAAGTTTGTTTGATGTGCCTATGTTCTTGTCACATGTAAAACATGTTTACATAGAAAAATGAAATTTGTATTCTTTTTACTTTTCAAGAAACCCTAAAACTAGTGAAGTTGAAAGGTCAACATCACACATGTAACTGTACTTTAGAAACAGTTATAGTTTGGTAGATATTACAACTGTTTGGAAAATTCATTATGGTTGAATTAGAACTAGCAACATCAACTAGATAATAAGAATCTTAGTATTATGACACAGGTAATATCAAAGGTACATTTCCTCAAAACAATCAATAGTCAAATCATATAATACAAAAAGAAATACTGTTTATCATCATTGTGATATACTTCATAATATAGCATCTTATTATTTTAACAAATGTAAGGGCTTTTATTAGTGTTACAATATTGAAATGGGGCCACATTATTCTTAAAATAATAATTACATGATTAACATGTAATTTGATAGGTCAAATAATGAACACAACTTTTTTATAAAAGAAAGTTGAGTGTGTCAAGAAACAAAGAAAGAAAGCCACTTGGCAAAACCCCACACTTCATGCCCTCACTATTTGACCACTTAAACTAGTGCTAATAAAACACGTGAAATGTAAAAAAGATGACAATAACATTTTCATATATATATATATATATATATATATATATATATATATATATATATATATATATATATATATATATATATATATATATATATATATATATATGTTGAACATAGAGACAAATATGATTACATGTCTAATTTATTCATGAAAAAAAACAAAGTAAAGCCTAGAACCTACAAATCAAAAAATAAAATCATACTTTATCATATGATTTGATTTTAATCCAAGTTGGATCTCCAAAGTATGTGTATAAAATAAAGATAAACATGTTTCATAAGTTTTCAATTCAATTGTTTTTGTACCTATCACCTTTAAGAAATCAAAGATAATGACTTTAATTTGATAATTTCGATTTTTTATGTAACCATTATCTCCACATTTAAAATGAATAATATGTTAACCATATGATTTTTCATTTCTTATTGTATAAGTCATGTTTTTATGTTGAATATAGAAACAAATATGATTACATGTCTAATTTATTAATAATAACAAACAAACAAGAAAAACCAACAAATCAAAAAATAAAATCCTACTTTACCATTTGATTTGATTTTAATTCAAGTTGGGTCTCCAAAGTACTTTATAAACCAATGAAACATCGTGTTCCATGAGTTTTCAATTCGAATTGTTTTTGTACCTATCACCTTCAAGAAATCAAGATAAAAACTTTACTTTCTTTAATTTTTAATATTTTATGTAACCATTATCTCCACATTTAAAATGAATAATATTTTAATCATACAATTTTGTTAATAAATTCGAATTTGTAATTGTAAAGAGAAAGTATGAAATCAAGAAAGATCTAGAACCATTTTCTTTCAAAGTCGCTACCCACTTTGAATATTCAATCACACCATTTTTCTTGTCAACAAAGATTCTTGCTTTCCCATTTAAAATTCTAAACTGCCTCCAATCAAGGTAAACCAAGTCGACAGCCTTTTCATAAATCCTGCTCTGATGTATTGTACGGTACAACCACTCCATGCACTACCTAGTCAATATCTAGTTCAAATCTAACTATAAACAATGTTCCTTAACATATATGGTTTCTCAAATGAGGTTGCATCTTTGACTTTGACTCTAGTCTTGAAATAGGATCTAGGGTTCTTGAAATAGGAATAAAAACACAAGATTTTAATTCTAGGATTCCTGGAATAGGAATAAAAACACAAGATTTTGAGTCTAGGGTTCTTGAAATAGGAATGAAAACACAAGAATTTGACTTAGGGTTCTTGAAATAAGAAAAAATACACGAGATTTTCATGTAGCCAACAACAATATAACATAAAATAAAAGTTAAAAATTATATTCACAAACAACACTACATTAATTTCCCGATTCAACGTTAATTGGATCGTAAAAAGGAAAAGAAACGACGGATATATACAGACGATATAGTTGTACCTCAATACTCAAGAGTATGACCTAACTAGGCCAAAATTAACAAAAGATTTTGACTTAAACAAACCACCAAATAGAAACCTAGTGGGAGATTCTTGAGGGCTTGTATTCAAATCTTGAGGATTGTTTTTCACTTTAAGCATTGTTTGACCGATTTCTTTCCTTATTGATTCAATAATCTTGGAATCGACTGAATAGCCTGAGGCATCACGAACGTAGAACGTGTTAATTGCTTTCCCGCCACGTGTTGCCACCTCAGCTCGTGTCACTGTGAGACTGTTTTCGCGGAAAATTCGAGTCACGTCAGATAAAAGCCCGACTCTGTCCGTTGTGCATAGTTCTAGCTTCAAACCCTAAAACAAAACATATAGCATTTAGCCTTTGTTTTTTTTACATAATTGTTAAGCAAGAAATGGTTATGAACTATTTGAATTTGAGTAAATGACCAATTTACCCTTGAATTTGAGTAAATGACCATTTTACTCTTTTACTTAAAAAGTGAAGGTAAACATTAAACAAAGGTTCTCAACATGAATAATTGACCATTTTACTCGTTTCATACCTCGGACACTCTTCTTTCGATGGCTGCTTCGATACATTGGATCATTCTTTCCCTCTCGGCCTCCGATTTCACCGGTGAACCATCTACATGTCTAATACAATATTCCTATAAAACCAAAAACAAAATTATCATAAATTTATTATCATATATATATTTATACCAATAAATAAAACAAAAAATACATATATACATATATTTCGAACCTGGTAAGCTTCTGGTCCTTCAGCATCCACATGGCCATGAAAAACAATGTACTCCATATCGGTTAACGTGCAAATCGTATCAAACAGTAACTTCGGCCTATCTTTACACCTAATACTCACCACCGAACAATCTTTATCATACCAATTCACAACATTCACCTCCGGCCGCCGCGTATCACCATCACCACCATCACCGGAGCCCCTCTCATAGTCACGATCCGCCAGCATCATCTGGTGGAGCCGCCGCTCAGTGTGAACAACACCATGAGACACCACCGACGTTTTAGCCTCTCGAGCCTTGTTGCTACCTTCGAGAATGTAACTAAGCATTTGTTTAATGGTGGTGAGTCTTTCCGGGTCGGATACGGCTGACCCGGATTCGTTGTCGGTGACTTGGACTATGAAGGCGGCGCGTGTGTTGTGGGTCCAAACTTCGGCGTTTAGTACGTTGCATTTTAAGTGTGTGAGAACCGCACACACTTCGGAGAGTAAACCGGGTCTGTCACTTCCGGTTAACTCGATCACAGTCCGGTCGGTTGATGACGTCACTCCGATGGAATTGGTAAAGCTTGTATCGGAGCCAAGAACCTGTGGAAAGTACACTGATACAATTACGGATTGAAATCTTTTGTGAATTCAAACGTTGGAATGGAATCTTACCTTTTGAATGTAATCCAAGATTCCTTGGTCTCTGATTTTATTCCCTTCTTGATCAGTGACATTGAAGACTGTTCATTGTACAAGAAACATTAATAAATGACAATCTTTTAAAGTAGCAAAAGATTTGCGTTTTGAGTTTTGAGTTTTGAATTTTGATCAGGGGTATTACCGTCCATAAACCAGCCTCCATCGGAACTGATGTAAGCTTTGGTAACGATGAAGTTGAGATCGGTGAGTACTTGAACAACTTCCAAAAGTATGCCATGTTTGTTGGCGCTATCAACCTATTGAAAATTGTAATGAATGAATAGATTAAGAAAACTAGAACATCATATGTAGCTACATTTTCGTTGGTGTATTTTCACTCAGGCAAAAACTCGAACACATGGCAGACATGGCGTTACAAGAGAAGTATTCGTTACATGATGCTATATAACTTATAAGCAATGTGTACCTGAATGATGGTGGCGTTTTTACAGGATTCGTTGTCGATTACTACACGAGGTGGGTTCATTCTGCGAATGAATTTCTGATATTCGTCTTCCATGTTTCGAGAATACGTCCTGTTAGTGGTTTCTGAGAAATACATAGAAAGAGAATAGTGGTCAAGAGAAGAAAGATGAAAGATGAAAAACATGGAGAAAGAAAGGGTCACATATAATAATAACTATTGAAGCATTGAACCACCGGAAAAGGGTGTTCAACCATCACTTTCCATGTCGGCGTGGTGGGGTTACCTTCCCCACTACAGGAAGCCATTTTCACACAGAAGAGAGAGAAAGAGAAAGAAATATACTGCATCAGGTGAATCGATGTACACAACGCAACAAACAAACAAACAAACACAAAAGGAAAGAAAAATGATCACGAATTCAAGTTTTAATCTCATGTTCTGTTTCTAAAATACTTCCAAAAACTAGTTTTGAATCATATGATCACAAATTAGCAGAGAAACGACATACCCATTGCGATTTCGAGAAGTGTATGATGATATGATCTGTGTTGTGATTCCTTGAATCTTCTTCAACAGTAAAACGTAGATTGAAAAAGGGGAAGAACAATCAATATAGAAACAGAGCACAAGATCCAAATTCTCTCTCACAGAATATAATAATCTTGTTTCCTAAATATATGTTGGTATTCTTTACCTTATAAACCAAAATCAAAACCAAACACACGCTTTCTTTCCAACTATTTTCACCGTGTTTTCCCTCTCAAAAAGCATGAAGATTTGCTCTGGTTTCTTTCACACATGAGAACATGAACATGAACGTGCAAAACGCAAATACAACTGGCTCCTTTTAAACACAGGCCTACTGTACTTAAAAAGAGACGCCTGCAAACCGGTAGCCACAGGATTGGCGTATTTTAATGTACTCTTGCTAAAGTGCGCTAAGTGGACATTGCCTTTTTTATTTGTCTCAAGTAACGTGTTTAAGGAAATTTACTGTAATAATAATCTCCCAAATGTGTGGACTTGGGTCTTGGGAGTGCTTTCTAACTATTTAATTTTTTTTTTATATTTTATATTTAAATTATATGCATAATTTCTAAATAAATAATAATAGGAGTTGAAATTTAAGATAAAGAATAGTCATATATTAGGTTTATAACAAATAATAATAATAATAATAATAATTATAATAATAATAATAATAATTATAATAATAATAAGTTATCACCACTGTGAAATGTTTATGTTTTTCAAACAATTTTTTACGACATAAACCATTATGTTTATTACGGAAAATAATTTATCATCATTGTGAAATGTCTATATAACTTGACTTCAATATCTTTTGGGCTGTGTTAGCCGATTGCTACGGACGTATGGGTGGTTCTATTGTTTAGTTGCCCCTTTGGTTGTATCTTGTTTCCTAGGAATGACTTACTTTGTCTTTGTAGGTGCTTATTAATGTTGGATTGGATGGACGTTGTTGAGATATCCATTTAAACGAATATATTGGCTATTGAATTGGTTTTTAGAGTTAGGTGATGTGGTATGTGATTCGTACCAACAAATATGTTTTTGATTCTTTATAGGAGTAAGTTTTCCCATTTTGAAATGCTTCTACATGCGTTGGATGGTTGTTATTTTCTCCCAAGGAATATATGGGATCATTGACTTGGCTTCTCACACATCACATTAGTAGTATGGGCAGGCTCATATGTATGTATCTTCAATTACATGTCGACATATATTTTCCCTTCGTTGTCAACCCCCAGATGTCCAACTTACCTTGAAATGGGGACCTAGTATATTAGCCAATGTGGTCATGCCCTAAATTAGAATTGAACATTAGGAGGTTATACATAGTTAAGGCTATGGTATCGAATATTTGTAGAACCAAGCACGCTAAAATTGAATCATCTAAAAATGGTGTAGCAACAATAATGAGTGTTAGGCTTACTACCTTTTACATCCATCATATGTAAGTTATGAATATGATTAGGATGCCAAGTATTCTTGGTGGTCATGATCGTTACCTGTTAAAGTTGATGAAGGTTCATGACATGTGTAACATAATGACCTAAATATGCTTTGGCAGTGTATGAAAGTAGTGTTTGAATGTGATTTATCTTGAGTTGTCTTTGTCGACCAAGTTTATTCTATTGGGGTGTTGCCCAGTCAATCTTGGATCAGTAGGCTTCTGCCCTTGTGTATTGGGTTTGGATCAATGAAGTGGATATAAATGTTTATTTGTGAGTTTTGGGATGAATGACTTTGTTCAGCCTTGAGCGTTAGGATTTCTAGGATCGGTATCCCATATTATTCCTTTGGTATTTCAGTCCTTATATATATATAGTTTTAACCTTAGTGTTCTAGCAAGATCATCCAAATGACCATGATGGGCGTATTGTTAAATTTCTCGTTTCAAGACATTTATGTTTGCATCATCGTGGTCGTGAATGTGGTGGTATTTGTAGATTGTTATCCTCTTATGGTCGTTGAACTTGTGACTTGTTAACATCTTTATAATTATCATCCCAATCGCCAAGACCTCATGTTTTGCTTGTGTAGTTGCATCTTTGCTTACTGATTGTTAATGTGGTCTTCAAAGGCCTATAGGACATCTATTGTCCCAATAGTTTCTCTATCCTTGGCTAGGAGGGAATTTATTTTGTTTTGAGTACAATGCATCTGCCAACGGATGGAGTTGTACAAACTTTATTGGAAAGTTTGTATCTCTCATTAATGTCATCTCCCTACTTAATGTATTTAGCCACTCTTTCAAATAGTTCCTTCCTAACTTCGACTTTCATGCATATAAGTTTCCATCAAAACAAACTCGGACTAATCCATATGTGCATGCTTGGATGACCATGACATCATCGCCTCCTAGAAGTTAAAGGGGGATGCCTTAAATCTTGTCAAATATTCAAGGAAGGCTTCTTCTTCTTTCTGCATATAACAAATTCTTCGTTGGACAAAGTGGCTTGTGAATTTGCTTTTAAGTTATTCCTAGCTTTGTATGCTATTAGGTGTTTGTCGTTTGAGCCATCGATATGTTAATCCTTCCAAGGATGCTTTAAAGTATACATACTAGAACTTTTGGTCCAAATTTATAACTCTATATGTATTTTATATGTTTCTAGATGATCATCTGGGCATGTGGTGTCGTCATAGTTTTTAAATTGTGGTAGGAAAATGCCGAGAGAATGTATATATTCTTGTAGCTCCGCTACAAAGGATATGCATGCCTTAGGGGTTGACTGTAAATATAACTTTGTTCCCGATGGGTCATTTAGATGCAAATTTGATAGGATTCGTAGCCAATATAGAGCAAGAGTGGGCCTTGACCCACCCACACAAAATTAAGGTTATATATATATATATATATATATATATATATATATATATATATATATATATATATATATATATATATATATAGGGAGATGATCAAAAGAGAACACCTAAAAGGTTGAGAACGCGAGAACAATTCTGGACCAATCAATATATAAGGGCATACTAGTAATTCTATATTTTAATTAAATTAAAATAAACTAAAATTCAATCAAATTCCCTTAAATTTAGGATCAGTTACCAAAAAAGAAATAAATATTCAATTTTTTATTTTTCTTATTAATGGAATATAAAAATCATTTTTACCAAAATTTATTTTAAAACTGAAAAAAAATTCTTACAAAAAACAATTTTTTTCTCCTATTTCACGTTTTTTTTTTGTGTGTTAAAAAAATGAATAGAAATCGAACACCAAATTAGTACATTTGTATTCATAAATGATTTTTTTTCAAAAAACCTGATACCACTCCAATCACAAATAAATACACATCAATTTACAAGTAATTCAATTTATTTTTTTAATCAATTGAAAATAAAAAGAGTGTAAAAATTATCATTTCTTCATAAAAAGAATACCTCTAATCATAAATAAATATACTCATTAACACATGCTTACACTGTTATTCACAAATGAATGCAATGCTATTAAGAAATAAGTACTCTGTTATTCAGAATTGAATAAATGAATACCTCTAATCATAAATAAATACATTCATTCACTGTTATTCACAAATGAATACACTACTATTCACACATGAATACACTGCTATTCATTCACTGCTATTCACACATGAATGCACTGCTATTCACAAATGAATACACTGCTATTCACACATGAATGCACTGTTATTCATTCACTGTTATTCACCTGTGAGAATCGAACAATAGCAAGCCAAACAGCCCCCCTCTTCGTCGCGACTGTTGCTGCTTGATTTTTCTCTAGTTCGCTACTACCGACGACGAAGAATAGACCTAAAAAGGGACTCGCAGGAAATCGATTGCCCCATCCACCTGTTTCCGTCTCTCCCTCTCTCTTCTTCGGTCTGGCCAAACGTCGAGGGTACTACCTCCTTCCTTCGCACCTCACAGCCGGATGAGAACGATCGAACCTTCGTTGTTTCTTCACGTCTTCGTTCTTCGGTCTCGTCGACCCCGGAGACGCCTCCCACATCGCGAATCTCTCGACGAAAGATCAGCAGCCACCGAACCCAATTTCCTTTTGCCTTCGTATTTCTTTCTTGACTGCGGTTGTTCGATCGCTTTCTTTTTTTGTTCCTTTTTTTGTTCGATGGTAAGGGTCTGCCATCACTGAACCACCGGGCCAAAAATCTTCTGCCTTTATTTTTCCTTTTCAGTGATCAGTCAAGCACCAAAAGTCAACTAGTGGCGTGTTATTACACTCTATATAACAGAACCTGTGATCAATTTCAAGAAAGAAAGAAGAGAATTTAAGAAGGGAACAATCGATTAAAGAAGAGAAGAGGTCCAATTTCGAGTTTTATAATTGATACCGTTACCTATGATTTTTTCTTGTGCGTGGTGTCGATCGAAGAGAAAGAAGAGTTGTATAGATTCGATTTTTGGGTCTGTGATTTTTGGGTATGTGATGGTGTAATACTGGGTGATGCCCAGATCGATGATGGCGTGAGTTTTATGATGGAGGCGGATTTGTTATAAAACCCTAGAGAGAAAGTGACGAGAGAGACGGTGGAATATGAGAAAGATGAGAGGAAATAGGTGAGAGGGTGAGAAATTATAGGAAATAGATAAAGTTGCAATTCCTATTATGCCCTTCTGATCATTTCAAAGTTACACTTTAATACCATTAGTTTTAGAATTTTTCATAAATAGTCCATTTAATAATAACCTTAGATCTAAGTATTTAAATGGTTCAGATCTGTTCTCGCGTTCTCAACCTTTTAGGTGTTCTCATTTGATCCTACTCATATATATATATATATATATATATATATATATATATAGTTTGTACAATATATATTTTTGTTAAATAAAATGAATTAGGGTTGTGATATGACATAATCCATTCAAAACTTGAAATTAGTAGAAGATAATAAATTGTTGTCTATTTTAATGATGTAAAACAACATCATGTACAACTTAAAATAAACAATTTAATAAAGAATGCATATATAGTTACATTTTGTTATCATTTGAAGAATTTTGTCACTCGTTCATTTTTTGTATATTATTTAATATACCTTAAAACAAAATTATGGCTACGGCACTTAACAAAGCTGTCATATAAGTGTAAATAAATTTATAATTTGTTTACAAATTATAGTTAGAATTTAACTACATGTTAGAGATATGAAGTGGTCACACAACCTATTTTTTCTAACATTACATGTATGATTGTGTAAAATTTATATATTAAATATGTTTTTATAGTCTAATTTATAAGTTTAATACTATTATCGCAGTATAATCTCCACACAATCTAAGATATCAGAGCATTTTAAACTGTTGTTCTTCACTAGCTAGAATCCTCAAGCATCTTGCAAAAATATTTTTGATGTGCATTTCACCAACAAGATTTGGATACACTAGCTTCCTCTCTGTTTCGAACAAATCAAATGTTTCGTTTAGAATTTAATGTTGAAAATCATTAATAATAATAATAATAATAAACAAGAAAATGAGAATTATAAGTCAAAATAAAAAGATTTGTTAAAACCAAAACGAAAATTGAGTTTCAAAGAAACATATTTACATTATTGTGAATCAAATCACTTATAATATTAAAAATGTTTCTACCGGATAAAAATGAAAATTGAAATTATACACCAAAAAAATGTCAAATGTAAGTTTTTGGGGGAAGAAAAAAAATAGTTTGAGGTTTTTTTCTTTTTTCTTTTCTGGAAGAAAGATATATTTTAAAAACCAGAAGATTGCCGATTAATTTATTCAAAAGGCAAAATCGAAAAATAAAAAAATATAAATGTTCTTTTTAAAAATAAACTAAAATTTAATCTGCAAAAACTCAATATATAATATGTTTATGATATTATTTATTAAGTATCAACCCCACAAACAATATTCATTCAAAGATTACCATGGTATTTTCTTTTGGTTTTGATATATGGATTTTAGAGCCCCGCACTCTCTGCACACAGGTGGAGGTCAAATATTGGGTACGGGCACATATGCGCATGTCTTTGCGGTTACCGGCTTACCGCTGCCCGGTTTGTCTCTTGCACATGTTATCCTTATTCAACCCCACATCAAATATTTTAATCAATTTTCATACATGATAACCTTTTTAATTAACTTAGATATCAAAGCATACTTTAAGTGAATATCGAACTTTTATTTGTATAAATTAGTATTCGTGTATAAGATTCTTGTTTATTTTTAGATACCTACAATCAATTAACTAAACAAAATTATTTATAAATAATAATATATTCTAGACTATAAATATAGGTTGTAATCAAAGTTTTACATGTCATCATTAGGTTTACAAAGTTTAAAACCTGTTAAATTATACCCTAAATTTTTTTGATTGTGTAAATTTAGTTATTGGAACGGACTATAAACGTGTTAAAATAGACCCTAATTTTTTTTATTGTATTTAGTACGTTGCCAAGAAACATGGTGTCCATGTAGCTATGATGTGGCATTTGACATTTAAGTAAAAAGAATTAAAAAAAAGACATAACAATAACGTTTTCTTATCATCTTTTCTTGCATGGGTAAAGAACGGTTTGTGATTTCATTTTATCACTCTTCCAAAGCCGATCAAAACCCTCCTATATGATCATTTTTTTATGATCATCCCCTCTCTTTTGTTTTGTGAAAGCCACTTAAGTTGTTCATTTCTCCATAATTGTTCCTTGTGTAATATACCCTTCACGATCTATCTTTGGTAAGAGCTTCAACTGAGGTACATTTTTCGATTAATGTAAACAACTTTATCAAATATAAACATTTTATGTACAAACACTGGCGGACGTTAGTGGTGCATTTGGGGTCCCAGACCACTGCTCAATTTTCGGCACGTAGTGTAATTATTTATTTATTTATTTTTTTTTATTAAGTGCACCCGCTTGAAGGACGAGGGACACCCCTAATAAAATAGTTTGTGTCCGCCGCTGCGTACAAAAACCCTTTTACTATTGTATACATCTTTGTTTCAGCAAAAATAGTCCGGGAGTAAGATCGTAGGTAACACACTTGTAGATATAATATTTCATAGAATTTTCATTCCTAATTTTGTAATATATGAAAAAGTTACGATCGTAATAGTAACGGCATCAATTTCAAAGGCATGAATATAAAAAGATTTGAAGCTTTTTATTAGAAAAATCAATAAATGGTATATGGGATTATATTTACTTTTGTGTTCCTGATGAGAGTCTATCAAAGGGTTTACAAAAATTTGAATGTGTATTACACTTGATTTTGTTACCTCTGGTCATACAAGTAGAGGTGGAATGTCGTATCACGTCGATCATTTTGATTGAGTTTTTATTTGATTAGATTCGTGATGAAATACAAATTAATCCCGATGAAATTGATATGGATAATGATGACAAAGATTATAGCATTCCACTAGGTGACAGTCCATTAGAGTGTGTCCATAAAGATAAGGTAAACCACCCTTTTACCAATACTTTGAATGATGAATTATAAGTCAATTTTGTCCAAGTGGTGAAGCAAAAGAGGATATAGATGTATATGAATAAAAACAGTGGATAAACTCCTTACTAAATGTCCAAAGATGAGGTAACTTCTAATATTAAATTCAGAAAGCTGATTTGTAGACATTAGTTTTTCCTCATACATAATAAAGTTTGTTTGTATGTGAAAAAAACTATTGATTGCGAATTATTTCCTTTAAATTTATCTATTTATTGTTTCAATTTATAATAATAAACTCACTTATTAAATGTTTTTAATCCCATAAAAATACGATTTATTTTAAATATTTTACTCAAAAAGCATAGATTTTAATAAGTATCTTATTCAAAAAAAAATCTTAAATTAAATGTTTTAATCTTGAGAGAGTTATTTTGGACATAAAATTAATATAAATGTTATTCCCATTATTTTTGTATTATAAATTATGCTTTTCTTACATTTGAGTTTCGAATAAGTTGGGTTTCTAAACATAAATGGTATATCATTAAAAATAAAACATTTCCATATAAAACCCACAAACACAATGATCAAATTTAGGGTTTTTGCAAAACACACAAAACCCCCCACAAAATACGAAACATGTTTTCCATTTATCCTACCTAACGAAAAATGACTCGTTTTAATTTTAAAATATATATATATATATATATATATATATATATATATATATATATATATATATATATATATATATATATATATATATATATATATATAAAATGAAATATCCAACAATGGGAGTTGGTGTGCTTTCCACCAATGATTGTTTTTGTCGATATGAAGAACAAGTCAGCGAACCTCATCCCCATCAGATATGCACTTCAATTTGCCTGGTGAAGCCGCAGCACGAGGTATCAGCAACACGTCAACCAAGAAACAAGATTTTCTCGAATATTGGAACTTGTCTGTCTTTGAGACATTTCGTCGAACAATTGGTGTGCTAACCCTTCAATGAGGGTAACCGGGTTTACCTTTTTGACAGCCAGTGATGTCCTGATCAGATTCTAATTACGGAAAGTGAATGCCAAATAGATTATCAATCGATCCAATCGGGGGTTGCATCACCTTGCACTCTTTCCCAATATGGAAGTGTTGTTCTTATGGACCCAGGTTTTTATGAAGCATGCTTGACAGCTTGAGTCTGTATGTTGACAAAATTACAAGTCAAAATTAGATCATAGCCCAAAAAAAGTCAAAATCACAATTTAACAAAGAAAGAATATATGAATAAAAAAAATCATATCATCTAAGCTGTCCTTGCAGAATTTATCTTAAAAAATAAATTCGAACAAAATAATTTTATTGGCATTAACAATATTTGTTTAGATTTAATCAATGTAACTCTCCCAAATTAATCATGTACTTTTTTAACCTTTGTTTTTTAAGGGTTAACATTGCTTTTGGAAATGCAATTATTCAGATTTTTATTTGACAACAAACCTAATTTAACTAGATAAACTTATTCATATCAGTAAAACATTTTTTATTTTGAAACCGACAAATATATATTCTAAAAAAGCCCAACTAGCAAGGTGCTAGAGGGGAAAAAACAGAAATTTACATGAAGGGGTAGCAGAAGAACAAAAAACAAATTACAAAGAAGCAGGAAAAAAGAACATCTCAACACACACCAAAAAGCAATCTCCAGGGTTTTAGAATTCTTGTCGGATTCCTCCCTCAACAGAAGGGATAGATGTTCCAGTCGACCCATTTAATGGGGTAATTTGAACTTCTATGTTTAAGCCAAATGAACATCATGCCTTGTATATAGTCAACTGTCTTAGTGGGCGGTATCTTGATTTGTTTGAAAGATCTTTCGCGCCTTGTTTTCCACAACCACCAAATTGTGCCATAGCATATGCTCACGAGTATTTTCCTTTTCTTTGGGCAGTGTCCCCATGATCTAGTAAATTTTATGATATCCTCCACCGTTTCGCAATGGGGGAACCTATAAAGTGTAAACAATAATAAGAGACCTTGGGAATCCTATTGAGATGAGATATGGGGAGGTAGATGTCCATATTATGCTTTTAACAGGGACTTCGATCACATAAATGACCTAGAACATGTGTGCTAAAGGAAACCTATAAATGAGGCAAATAGTAAGTCAAAGTGAGCAAACAAATATACACAAGTAAAAATTTTTGTACTCATATGTATATATATCTAAGAACTTGCAAAATGAGACCAACAAGAAAAGAGTAAGTGAGTAATAAACAAAAACACAAATAAATAAAAAAATAAATAACCCAAGGCGATCGAATGTGTCTAGGCTACTCATTAATGCTTATACTTAGAGCGTATTTGAGATTGTTTCTCAAACTCCTTATTTATTTTTTGCAAAAGCCAGAAATTTTTGGTTTTTTGAAAAGGAAAATCTTTGAAAAAGTCCAAAATTTTTACCCTACCTTAAGAAAAAGTCTCAAACTAAAATTTGTTTACGAATTATCGGTAAAAATTGCGATTTGACCCCCTTTTTCCAGTTTACCGGTTTCATTAGTGTCACACCCCTGAACCAGACGGCGGAAACATCTGATGTGCACAAAAGTACTCACTAATTTTAATATTTATAACCTAACGAACTTAACTAACTATGCACTTATAGGCAGTGTACCTAGTCAGATTACAGTATAGCTTGGGTAAGTCGGGTGTCGATCACAGGGAACGGTGTTACTAATTAATTTACTTACTATTAAATTAACCTAATTTTTAACAAGTTTAAAGGGGGTTTTACCTGATTTTACAAGATCAGATGAACTTAAATTCAAATTCAATAATTAAAAACACACACTCTTGTTTAGTTTGAATCCACTTCTCCCTTATGGCTAGCTAATGATTATGGATTATTAAGCTGGTTTTTAGTTGTATTAGTAATTTAGTTCTAACTTACCAATAATTAACTAATTCATGTTAAACCATGTATGTTCACACATAATTAACACGTAACTAATTATTAATGTAAATATGCTATGTAAGATTTGTTATATAAACGCAATTATGATCACAATACACGTTCTCTAGCACAACTAAGCTTATTTATTCTAATTACTAACTAAGATTGGTCAATCCTAGCTCTAACAATTCAATGTTCACTAAATCATTAGGTAAACAGGTTCATGCAGTTTAATGGTCACTAAGCTACACAGAACATGCAATCAAGCAATTAGATAAACAAACAGTAGCATGCTAGGTTATACAAATCAAACACAAGCAATTTTTACCAACTAAACTTAATCCATAAACATATAACTATTCATAAGTTTAAAGCTTCATCTAGCTAAACAAGAGTAGCTAGATTCAGTTGCTCATCATAGCAACTAAACCAACACAGCTAATAATGAAAGACATGTTCTTATTGAACTAAAATATAAACCTTTACTCCTTTTGGTGTTGAAAACCCTCTTTTAGAACCTTTCTTTCGCTCCAAATCGTCTTCTGGAATTCCTTTCTTCTGCCAAAAGGTGCCTCTATTCGTAAGGGTCAAGGATTTATATAGTTGCTGATATCCATAAATTCACGTCGTGAATAGTAAGAAATTCACGTCGTGAGTTGTAGATAACCGTGCCCGTCAAGGATTCCTTCACCCACGTACATATCTTCTAGAACCAACGATTCACGTCGTGAATCCTTTAAGTCTCACGTCGTGAATAACCTTTTTCCAGATTTACTTCACTTTTACTCTTTTAATTCCCAAAGTTTCTTTTTTTAACGCTTTCAGTCCCCTTTTCTTCAAAATGTCTTCTTTTTGGCTGTAAAATAACATTTAAGCTCATAAGTACCATTATTCTAAACAAATTACCAACTTTTTAATAAAAATGTACTTAAATATTGCCTAAAAATAAGTATAAATATGGCAATATCAACGTCCGAGGGGTCGCGTGACTTTAATTGAATACCATCACAATGAATATACATGAATCATAACATAAACGACACCATGCATCAATATATTACAACTGGAATTGTTCACATCAAGTACATTGTTTTAACATTACACATTCATAACATAAATAGTTGAGTGTTTGTAACAACATAACATCTAACATTACTTCATACTACTCTTCCGCTTACCTGTTACCTGAGAATACAAGTTATTTTGGAAAAACGTCAACATATGAAATGTTGGCGAGTTCATAAGCAATGTTATGGTAAAATGATTTGTGTATTTTATAAAACCCAGAAAATCCGATATTTTCTGAAAAGACTTTTGTTTATCAAAGTGTGAAGATCCATAAGTTGATGCATGAATGATTTTAAAAACATATATATATATATATATATATATATATATACATACATATATATATATATATATATATATATACGAAGGGTATTTTGTAATATTGTTATAAAGTTTCGAACGAGTAGTATTGAATTCCCTGGAAAACCCGATGTTTCCCGATGCTGAAATGTATTTGTGATTACTGATTTTTGTATTGTCTTAACAAATGAATATTGAATTAAGCCGTATTATATGTCGTCCTAAGTATGTCTACTTTAATTTCGTGTAAGCCTTAACAAATGAAGAGAAGGGTAGTATTATGTCCCACTACTATTGTAAGTTCCTTAGGCTGTCGTGGATGCGAAAGACACGATGGTCCAACTCGCATTTGATTACTGTGACCTTACTAGCTTTTCTAGCGGGACACTTTGGCCTACTAGAACACAAAGCTATTGAAAGTCCTTTTATAAAATATTGGGTCATTGGAGGCCCAATAACATATAAGCGTTATCCCTTTGGGCCCAAAGATCATGTTGGTGGGCTTGCAAGGCCCAACAAGCATAATTTGAAACTCATAAGCCCAAAGTTTGTAGGTTTTACTCATTGTAGTCGTCACGTATCTATTGAAGTGTTTTGATTTAACGTTTGTTGTTTTGTATTGATTCGAGACCGAATCAATTCGTTTATAACGATATTTGGTATTGAAGGTGTATTTGTTTTTCATTTTGTCGCTAGCCGGATATCTTGTATTCTGTCTTAATGAATTAATTTGTTTAGAAGTATGACTTTGACCCTTTTCACTACCTTTTTTTTTTTTTTATAAAAATAACACTTTTAGTCATTTATATAAAAGAATTTCATTTTTAGTCTTTAAGAACATTTTCTTGACACTTTTGTATCATAAACTTGTTGAAAAGACATTTTTAACCCAAATTATATTTAGTAAAAACTTTTAACCCTTACAGAATGGTATTTCTCGGTTAGAACCCCAAAATTTGCAATTTTTACAGTTTTGGCCCAAAATACAAAAAGTTTACATTTTGATCCTTTTGGAGTTTAAAAGCATTTTTTGTTGGGTTTTGAGCAATCTAACACTCCTAAGTGTACATGCAACCCTAAATACCTTGGATCTATATTTTCTCTATTATACATGCAAATATCAACTTTCCAAGGTATTGTTCTATTCTAGCATACAAAACTTTGAATAACACAAGTTAGAATAACATACCTTTTGTTGGTGCGTGTCTTCATGAAGCTTGAGTGCCTAGTGCCCCAAGTGTGACACCTCAAATGGTTCACACAACACCATAAGCACTTGGAATAACTTAGAGAGAAATTAGAACACTTCAAGAAGCGGCTTGTCCTCCATGCATATCTTGGTGGCCGATTTCTCACATCAATAAGATGCTTATATAGTTGTTACAATTAGGGTAAACCCTAATTGTCATTGCTTTCCATTTCCTTGGATCCATGGGTTCAAATACACCATGGAGCATCCAATGGGTTTTAGCCCAACTTGATAATCCATGGAGCATTAGCCCACTATATAAGTATGGATGATTTACACAATCAACCCATATATTTAATTAGTCTTCTTTTGATCACTTAATTAATTATAGATTAATTCTTGATCAATACTAATTAAATAATCTCTATTAATATATTAGAACTTATAATATATTAATAAACCTTAAGTGTTATTTCTCTCATTTTAGTCTATCCAAGTGCATGATGCCATGCAACCCAAATGGACCATGCCGGGTCGGGTCAAGTCTTACCAATTATAGTTATGGACTTAGACATTAATCCAACATTCTCCCACTTGGATAAGTCTAAAACTATTATTTCAAGTATGACTTCAGAACTCGACTAGCAATCGTAGCTCTCAAAAGCTTCTGTTGAACTCTGACCTTGTAGATGAACTCTGACCTTTGTCAATGACTTGTCCATTAGATAAGTGATCATATATTCCTCCATTATAGATATCATATGGACTGAGACATGGATTATAATCATTCTCTCTGTCCATTTGTTGTTTCCCGATTTCTGATTTATGACGACTGACTAATTGAACAAATCAAATCAGTCCAGGCCCGGCCGAGCACTTACTTTTGTCATCACTGAATCATCGAGGGGCCCACATATATCGCTTTTATCCCTTTGAGGGTAAAAGGAATGGATAAACTTCGAATCATATGCTTGTACTAACTATTTGTTGAATCATACACAAAGGCACGTTTTATAACATCGAGTTACCAATGCGTTTACGTGCAATCAATGTATAACCAACTCATAGTCAACAACTCATATCTCTAGGTTTGAAGAATATAGGATATTATCGTCTCATGATTCACTCGTGATAAAATCCATGAAGTGAATCCAAATGAGCGTGGGTTGAATCCAATACTCAGCCCTTATGAGTACTCATGAATGTTGTAGCAACTATTGCATTGTCTAAAGCACTTTAGACAAATCATACAAGCCAAATTCACGACAGTCTTGATTCATATCTACTTCCAACATATGACCGACTGTGGATGGTTTGAATAACTTGGTCATTCGGGAGAATAACCTAGTTGTTCTGGAAGTCAAAACATGCAAAGTGAAACACAAAATAATACTAGTCCTATATGGCCTCAATACTTTGAGCGTAAATAAAACACCATTTATCTAAGCACCATATTGATCACTCATTATTCATGTTTCGATTAATCAACTTAATACTTGAATTGAAACAGTAGTGATGCCATGCTCCAAGCATGCATACTATGTTTCTCTAAACAATAGCTATGCCATACTCCAAGTATGCACACTATGTTTACATGTGGTCATCTCTTTGTGAAATGTATATCAATTGATCATGACTTCAATGATTCTCATTTCACAATCCCAATCCTTATTGTAAATGTAAGAATACCAAGTTCTTGTCATTTACCGTAATCTATGCAATGATCCTCTTGTAATGATATTCACACAAGTCACAAAGACTTGGCAACAAACATTACAAAGTATTCCAATGGAAAGCAATTCCATGGAGATGAAGTCTCAAATTCAAAGTACATTCCTTTGAACATCCTTCTTTGCATTAAGTTCTTTAATCTTACACAGATTCAAAGAATAACTTCCACCTATGGAAACAATTCCATATTCCCATCTTGACCATCACTTTTGAACAAGAGTTGCCTCTTTCCAAAATATGTCAATACGATCCTTACTCTATACTTCCAATTGTCCATGAGTAACCAAACTTTGGAAAACCCCAAATTGTTCTCGACAATTGCTTAATCATCTTAGTCATATCCAGTTCTAATCCCTTTTCCCTTCTTAACGCCCTAAGCATTAGGAAAATTTAGAATGGTTGAATATTATAACACATGCAATCGATCCTATATCTGAAGCATATGGGATACGATTCATGCTATAAAATTTTTATTTGCCATGTTCTCATAATTCGAACTATGAAGAGGGATGCCGCAATCATAATCGAAATTTGAGAAAGCAACATATATAGAAATTCCTTATGTTGAACCATTTCAACATAACATTCATATATATTCTTGACTAAAGTTGATTAAAATCTCAATCTAAGCTTGTAGAATTGGAATGAAGTATAAATTTCTCTCCCTTAATTATAGTAAAACAACTTTTTCAAAGCGAGTTGAAACTTTTGTTTTCTATAATTAACATTGCTAACTTTCAACATAATCATCATGCTCCCACTAGCATAATGATTATTATCTAACTAGCATAACACTTTATGCTCCCACTAGCTTTGACATGTACCTAGAAATCAGTCAGATTTCTGATACTAGATTGCCTTGATAAGACTTTATCAAATCATACACCTGGAGTCTAAACCTTTCCTTAGATAGCTCACATGTGAGTCTAAACCTTTGCCATTCTCATTAGTTAGTGTGCCGGTTAACCACGCACGCTCCACTAACGACATGAGAATGCAAACTTCACACTTGCTATCTACTTAAATCTACTTAGTGAAAGAGTTTCCTCACTATCATTTTCATGAATCGGAGAGAAACCTTATGACACTTAGATTTTGATGGTGTATGTGTTCCTATCCATGTGAATTTGACATAACCATAATCACACAAAAAGGTTAATGACAAATCCAAATTCATATGGACTGAACTTGTGCAGTCTTAATTTCTTGCCACCTGGTAGCACAATGGCCTGCCATTGCTTCCAAGTTGTTATGAAACCAGTTGAGAACTCTCAGAATTCAAATGCAAAACCATCTTTAACTGGAATGGGCACAGAATATGTCAACACGACAGGTTACAAACCTCAATTCGTGGTCTAGTGATTAACAAAACTCTTGATTAGTTCTTGAATCTATCTTAAGATCCTTTTAAGACTCCCACTGACCTCTTGACCAAAACGAATATTCAAGAGTTAGTGCAGATTCTTATCAAGTTAAACACTTCTTACAATTGGTCTTAGTTGGTCTTTGTTTTATCCAAAACATCACAACTTACCAATTTCAAATGTACAAGAGTAAGAACACATTTTACTCTACATTTAACAAGTGTTTTAAACCTTTCTTAAGATTATGTCACTCAAGGATTAATCTTGGAGTATGACTCTAAGATTTAATTTTGGAACGAAGTATAATTTATCTTTTGATCTAACCATTTCAACAATTCACGATTCCTCTCCTTAGCCAAACAAAATGAACTAAGGTGTCCTTAGAGGATCAATTGTGACATGGTTTCATAATCACTGAGATAATCATAAAACAAGATACTCAAGTACTCTCCCATCTCTTCAGATTATAGAAACTTTTATCTTTCTGCCTTATTTGATTCTTCTTACTCATTATGTCTATCATTAAAACTTCTCCAATGATCCAGAACTATACTTAAACTTGTAAGTATAACCATATTTACTAAACTTTAGTAAATCATAATGAATAATCTTATCAACTTTGTGGTGGACCTGATCAGCGCACACCCATGTGTATCTGATCCCTTTGTCCTTCACTTGATTCACATATACATGTGAACAAGGAATTAGACTTAATTTCCCAAATATATAAAAAAAATTCTCATGATCATACAATACAAGTTGCATGATTCCAAGTTTCTATCCAACTGAAACTTGGGTGATGAGAATCTTTCCTTATTTGGTAAATTATGACACTTCCACTAATGAAAGAATCAAATCCATTTACCCATATTTCTTATCAATGGAAACATATAATCAACAATTTTTCACAAATGCCATTGTAAGGATACTTAAATAAATAAAATCAAAACCATTTTTCTTTTTATTTTAAAACTTTGCGGAAAAATTTATCCTTACAATCCATATGGAAAACTTGTTGTTATCTATTCCTAAGCAATATATCATAACTCTTAAGTAACAACTCAAAATTCTGATCACCGAACCATGCGATCGAAATCCATCTTCGCGATCATAATCAGCATTTACTTCCTTTAAGTTTCTTCACCTTTTCTTTGATTCTTAAAACATCAACATGTGACCTCGTCACATTATGCAATAAGAATCTCAGAATAGAAACTTAATAGAGTTAGACAATGGACTTTACCTGAAGTAGAGTGAAACCTATTGACTTTACCATCCTTAAGATGTTTCAGGTAAATTTAGCACCTTCGCAACCAATGTCTTTCCTTTGGCAACAGAATCATATGAACTCTTTGGAAACGGTACATGGGACTATCACAGACTTAACCTTTCTCTTTACCATTTGGTCAACCGAGTTGACTATGGCCGATCCCTTTCCATTGGGAAGAGAAAGTTTTTCCTGGACCTCCAATGTCACCATTTTCAATGTCCAAATAGGTTTGGAAAGTAGATCTTCCAATCCAATTTGCTTTACTAATGCTCCAAATCACTGCTGATTTAGCATCATCAAGCAAATAGGTAAGATCATTAAGGGTGTTGTCGCGACCTGTCATCAGGGAGTGACAGAAGAACCAAGTCAGCAGCCAGCTACCTCGAGACTTCGACACCCGACTCTCCCGACTTGTCAATATGTGGCTTAATCCCCAAGATCTAATCACATATAGACTTTTCTTGCCAATAGGGAGTGAGTGACTTAGAACTTATCAAGTCTTAAAACTTGTGGGGTAGGGAGATTTATTGGAGGAGGTGGATGAAGTGAAGTATGATTTCTAGTCCCACAAATGCCCAACAAAGGGATTGATCTTTCACCTTGATTTCCATTTGGGATATCATCTTCATTAGGAAGCTTGTTACTAAAGATTTGGGAAGACCATAGCTGTCTAAACTAGACATCTATAATGGGAGAAATTCAAGTTAGTTGATTTAAAGTCCTTAATATAACACCCAATATGAAATATTAAGGCTAGGACCCAACAACCTATTTATAACTGGAAGAGGGATGCCGTAATCCAAATTATAAAATAGTTGAAGGTAGGTAAATGACGATTTACCAATTTCCACCATGAAAACGAAATATTTTATTATTAGGTTTTATTAGTTTTGAAACTCCTAGATCTTTTGAGATACATTGAACTTTTCAATGACATGTTTGAATATCGATTGTGCCCTCTCAAATTTGTGACTAGGATGCCGAGGATCACAAACAAGGTGTGAATAACCATACAAATTGACTTGGTACCCTTAACAATATTACCTAATCGATGTGCCGGTTAACCACACATGCTCCACCGATCTATAATAAAGTCAAGTTACCCTTTGCCACTCTTACTAGTCCATGTTAGTGTGCCGGTTAACCACACACGCTCCACTAACGACTTGGTAAGGTACAAAGTGTAATTTTATGGGCTAGCACCTTTTCACATTTTCCTAAGTAACTAAGATTGGGAATTTATAAGTGTTTAGTTACTTAGTATTTTTCATTATACTTTTAATGAAGGGAGAATTATAGTCCATTCCTACCCGTTCGGCTAACGACCCTCCACCAGTCAAGGAAGCGGTGGGTGAGAGTGGACACCCATTAAACTGCCATTTTATAGGCAGTAACCTTATACCCCCCTTATAGACCGGCTTCGTGAATGAGGCCTACTAACGGTAAGATTGACTTCCTCTTATACATATCTATATAATTAAAATTATAATAATAGTATAAGGGTTGAATTTTAAACTTTTTTTAAAATTTCAATGTTCAATTTGGAATTAAAGTATACATGAGGAGTAACTTTTCAAATTCCAAAACTTGAGGGAAAGTTTTGAAACTATTTCAAGACTCTTTAAATCATAACTTATGAGTTTAATGGTTCATTAAAATGAAGACTCTTCATTTTAATGTAACCCCTTATTCTTTAAAAACACTTTAAAGAAGTGTCTCTTCAACATCCATAACTTGAGGACAAGTTATGGAGTCATTAAACTATTTAATGAAAAAAACTCTTACATTTTATGTAACCTACAAAACTTTTATGAGTTTTTAAGATTCATAAATATGACTTTTCACATAACTTGAAGACAAGTTACAAAAACATATTTTATGAACTTCTTTTAGACTAATATGGATTGAAAACAACTAAAACATAATTTTTTCATTATCAATCTAAACTAACTCATAAATCAAGGAAACATAAAATTCTTGAAAGTTCATAACTTGAGGACAAGTTATGAATTCCATACAATTTTCAACAAGATCATGAATTATATCAACAAACAATTTGCACACAATTCCTATGATCTAGCAAAACTCATAAGCATGATCATTCATAATCAACAATTTTCAAGAATAACATGAAGACATATAAACTTGAAACTTTTATTATAGCATTGAAATTGGTTTAACATAATCATTGCCACATTCAAAACAAGTTTTATAAGCCCAAAACAGTCAAATGTAATGATTCTAGACCAATTCCAGCACCAAAACTCGAAAATATACTGTCTGAGGGTCCAACTCGTCGAGTGCATGAACAAACTCGGCGAGTTGGATGCATTTTTCCTTGGACTCGTCGAGTCCCTTCATGGACTCGGCGAGTCTGCTGGGCAGACAACACCAAAAGTCCATTTTTAAGCAGTTTAAGCAAGTACAACAAGAAAACAAGCCTAGGCTCTAATAACACTGTTGGGTTTTGAGCAATATAACACTCATAAGTGTACATGCAACCCTAAATACCTTGCATCTATGTTTTCTCTATTATACATGCAAATATCAACTTTCCAAGGTATTTTTCTATTCTAGCATACAAAACTTTGAATAACACAAGTTAGAATAACATACCTTTTGTTGGTGCTTGTCTTCATGAAGCTTGAGTGCTTAGTGCCCCAAGTGTGACACCTCAAATGGTTCACACAACACCATAAGCACTTGGAATAACTTAGAGAGAAATTAGAACACTTCAAGAATCGGCTTGCCCTCCATGCATATCTTGGTGGCCGATTTCTCACATCAATAAGATGCTTATATAGTTGTTACAATTAGGGTAAACCCTAATTGTCATTGCTTTCCATTTCCTTGGATCCATGGGTTCAAATACACCATGGAGCATCCAATGGGTTTTAGCCCAACTTGATAATCCATGGAGCATTAGCCCACTATATAAGTATGGATGATTTACACAATCAACCCATATATTTAATTAGTCTTCTTTTGATCACTTAATTAATTCTAGATTAATTCTTGATCAATACTAATTAAATAATCTCTATTAATATATTAGAACTTATAATATATTAATAAACCTTAAGTGTTATTTCTCTCATTTTAGTCTATCCAAGTGCATGATGCCATGCAACCCAAATGGACCATGTCGGGTCGGGTCAAGTCTTACCAATTATAGTTATGGACTTAAACATTAATCCAACATTTTTGACCTTAGAAATAGTTTTATTTCACTTCATGTCCCCTGTTTTACAGAATATTACAATTCAGCCCCTTAAAAACTTCAATTTTCGCAATTTTGGGCTTGTTGGGCCGAAAAGCCCATATTTAGCCCAATAACTCAATTTTTGCATTTTAAGTCCTTTGTAAATTCTGATATTCAGAAAAATGATTATGAAAACTGTTTTGACTCTTTTGACCGTCAAGAAACCGTGACTTGGCAGTTTTTACCCCAAGTTTTGTACTTTTAACATTTTAAGCCCTAAAATGAGTTTTATGTTAAAGTATGTTCCTTATAACCTTATAAGCTATTTTTCTTGACTTGACTAGTGTAAAATAACTTATATTATGTTTGTTTCCTTTCTCATGTCATAGATCTAGAATTATCACCCCTTTTTGTCACATATTTATCATAAAAACACATAACATCACACACATACATGCATAAAATCACACATAGCATACACATACACATAGATCTACACATTTTCTTGTATTATCCCCCATAAAACATATGAAAACCAAAAATATAGGGGTATGAAGTGCACCTTGAGTTGTAATTTTGGTTTTGAAGAAGACTAGAAGAAGATTTCGATCCTAGCAAGTCTTCTTGGTAGATCTCAAACTTAGATGCTTCTAAGGTGCAAGATCACAAGATTGAATGGATTTAGAAGAGATTTTTGGATAAAATGAAGTAGCTAGATCATGGATCCAAACATAAACTTACCTTGGATGATGAGTTTTGTGGAATAATCTCTTAAAAGCCTCTTAGATCTCGAAAATTTGGAGAGGAATGGAGAGAGTTTCCTTGAGAGAATTTTGAGTGAAGTGTGTGTGTGTTTGGGTTCGGCCGAGAGAAAAAGAGAGAGGAAGAGAAGAGAGAGTGAGTGATGAGATGGTGCATGGAAATATGAGTTATATGCATGGAAAACCTCCATGTAAAAATGAGGTGGCAAGCATAAGTCAACTTCTTCCATCTTGGTGGGCTTGGGCCGAAAATGGAGTGGAAAGGAGAAGATTTTTGGGCTTTTAGCCCTTAATCCCATATAATAGTTAAGTTAGGTGATTTTTGGCCCAAATAAATAAAAGTATGATTTTTTATGACCTTATTAGGGCTAAATTAAATTTTTTTGGTCCAATAAGGTCCATTAAAGTTAATCTAGTTTATTTTGGGTTCATAAGGCCCAAAAATGTTAAGTTTCATGTATATGGGTCCAATTAGGGCCCATTTGAGAGTTCTAGGTTCAAGATAGTTAAATTGGAAGCATATTAGTCCATTAGGCCCAATAAGGAAATCCTAGTCCAAAGTGAACTCAAATTGGAATTTCAAAGGTTTCCAATTCTTTGTTGACCACTTGTAGGGCTAGAATG
Source organism: Lactuca serriola (assembly GCF_051521515.1). Lineage (NCBI taxonomy): Eukaryota > Viridiplantae > Streptophyta > Magnoliopsida > Asterales > Asteraceae > Lactuca > Lactuca serriola. The sequence goes on from NC_136415.1 coordinate 50,042,451, forward strand.
AAGTATTTGATGGAGTTTTGTTGTTATAGAATGAGCATCATGCATGCTTTCATGTTATTGATTCATAATTGTTATAAGTGTTGTGATTACAAGGCACCAAAATTCCTAGTTGTGACATCATCCCCCGTTAGAGGGAATTTCGTCCCGAAATTCTTTTGAAAGCTAGATTTGAGAATGCGAGAATAGATGAGGGTATTTCTGCTTCATTTGATCTTCGTGTTCCCATGTAAATTCTGGTCCGCGTCTTGCATTCCATCGAACTTTCACGATCGGAATGTGACTCTGCTTGGTACGCTTTACCTCTCGGTCCATGATTTCAACCGACTCTTCGATGAACAAAAGGTTTTCATTGATTTCGATTTCCTCTGATGGAATGACGAGAGTCTCGTCAGATAAGCACTTTTTCAAGTTGGAGATGTGGAACACAGGGTGTACACTGCTGAGCTCGGCGGGTAGTTGCAATCTATAAGCCACTGGACCGATTCAGGCAAGAATCTCGAAGGGTCCAATGTATCGAGGGTTCAGTTTGCCCCGTTTCCCAAAATGAATCACTCCTTTCCTAGGAGAGACTTTTAGTAATACCCTATCTCCGACTTCAAATTGCAAGGGTTTTCATCGTTTATCGGCGTAGCTCTTCTGTCTATCTCGTGATGATTGTAGTCGTGCTCTGGTCTGAATTATCTTCTCGGTCGTCTCACGTATGATTTCCGGTCCCGTTAGGGCGTTGTTTGGAGTTTTCCCTCCCGCTAGCTGGGTGTCTCCTACTTCAGCCCAACACAACGGTGATCTACACTTGCGCTCGTATAATGCTTCGAAAGGGGAAACATTGATACTCGAGTGATGACTGTTGTTATACGAGAACTCGATCAAAGGCAAGTGGGTATCCCATGATCTTCCAAAGTCTATTACACACGCTCGGAGCATATATTCCAGTGTTTGAATGGTTCGCTCGCTTTGACCATCCGTTTGTGGGTGGTAGGCAGTGCTCATATCGAGTTGTGTTCCCATAGCTTTCTGAAGCGATTGCGAAAAACGTGAAGTAAATCTACTATCTCTATCTGAGATGATTGATACTGGTACTCCATGGAGTCTCACGATTTCCTTGATGTAGATTCTTGTTAGGCGTTCCATCTTGTATGATTCTTTTATAGGTAGGAAATGGGCGGATTTCGTTAGTCTATCAACTATTAACCAGATCGTGTCCTAACCGTCCGACTACTTGGGTAGTTTGGTCACGAAATCCATGGTAATCCTTTCCCATTTCCACTCGGGAATTACTGGCTGTTGTAGTAATCCAGAGGGCTTCTAATATTCAACCTTTACTTTAGCACAAGTGAGGCACTTGCTCACGTAAGTGGCAATCTCTGCCTTCATATTTGGCCACCAATAATGTTGCTTAACATCCAAGTACATCTTGTCTGAACCCGGATGGATGGAGTATCGCGTCTTGTGAGCCTCTTTCATGACTACCTCTCTGAATCCCCCAAGTTTAGGGACCCATATGCGGTTCATGAGGTAGTATGCTCCATCTTCCTTCACCTCCAAGTTCTTCTCCATTCCACGCAACGCTTCACTTGTTTTGTTTTCCGCCTTCATGGCATCTAACTGATTCGTTCTGATTTGCGAGGTCAAGTGGGATTGGATGGTTATCGAGAGAGTTTTTACACGATGATTTGAGTATTCTTTCCGACTCAAGGCATCGGCTACTACGTTAGCCTTGCCCGGATGATACTTGATTTCGCACTCGTAGTCGTTTAGCAGTTCGACCCATCTTCGTTGTCTCATGTTTAGCTCCTTTTGATTCAAGATGTGCTGAAGACTCTTGTGGTCAGTGAAGATAGTGCACTTGGTACCGTACAAGTAGTGTCTCCAAATCTTCAGGGTGAAGACCACTGCTCCCAGTTCCAGGTCGTGGGTCGTATAATTCACTTCGTGTGTCTTTAGCTGTCGGGACGCATAAGCTATCACCTTTCCACGTAGCATGAGTACACAACCTAAACCCCGATTTGATGCATCACAGTAGACTATAAAGTCTTTTGTTCCTACGGGTAGTGATAGCACTGGCGCACTGCAGAGTGCTTGCTTCAGAGATCGAAACGCGGTTTCCTGCTTGTCCGTCCATACGAAGGGTACACCTTTTTGTGTAAGTGAGGTAAGTGGCTTGGCGGTCTTAGAGAAGTTCTGGACGAATCTTCTATAATAGCCTGCGAGACCCAAAAATTGGCAAATTTCTATGGGTGTTGTTGGGATTGCCCATCCTTCGATGGCTTTGACCTTAGAAGGATCCACATGTATTTCTTCCTGACTAACAACATGACCCAAAAAGTTCACGCTTCGAAGCCAAAACTCGCACTTGGAGAGTTTTGCGTATAACTTTTCGGCTCACAGGGTTTCCAGGATTTGTCGAAGGTGTTGGCCGTGTTCTTCTTCGCTTCGGGAATATACTAGGATATCATCGATGAAAACTATTACGAAATTATCAAGAAAAGGTCGGCAGATTCGATTCATTAGGTCCATGAATGCGGCAGGAGCATTCGTTAGACCAAAGGGCATTACGACGAATTCATAATGTCTGTAACGAGTTCGGAAGGCGGTTTTTGGAATACCTCCTCCCGGACCTTGAGTTGGTGGTATCCGGATCGCAGATCTATCTTTGAGAAGTAACTAGGTCCTTGGAGTTGGTCGAATAGGTCGTCAATTCGTGGAAGTGGATATCGGTTTTTTGACAGTAAGTTTGTTAAGTTCTCTGTAGTCGATACACATCCTGAATGTACCGTCTTTCTTCTTGACAAAGAGAACTGGAGCTCGCCAAGGTGAGAAACTGGGTCGGATGAATCCTTTATCCAAAAGCTCACTGAGTTGACTGGACAACTCTTGCATCTCCGGAGGAGCAAATCTGTAGGGCGATTTGGCGATAGGGGTAGCTCCTGGTACAAGGTCGATTCGAAACTCGACTTGTCTTTCTGGGGGTATCCCCGGAAGATCATCAGGAAAGACGTCTGGGAATTCACGAGCTACTGGAATGTCTTGAATTTTGACTCTTTCTTGGATTTGTCTACTATGTGAGCTAGGAACGTCAAGTCCTTCTTTCGTAGGTGCTTCTGCGCCTTAATGCACGAGATAAGACGAAGGTTCGTACTGGGTTTGTCTCCGTAAACAACTAGGGTTTCATGATTTGGGAGATGAAGGCGAACGACCTTCTCATGTCACATAATTACAGCATGGTGGGGGCTTAACCAATCCATGCCAATAATCACATCAAAACTCCTAACGGAAACAGGCATTAAGTTTATTTGAAAGACGTGGTGATTTAAGGTTAGGGTACATCCGATATAGATTTCCCCAGTGGATTCTGTCTTCCCATTAGCCATTTCCACCGTAAAGGTTTCATTAAGCTTCTGGGGTTTTTGATTTAACAGGTGTTTGAATTTATTGCTCACAAAACTCCGCTCTGCCCCGGTATCAAATAGGATGCATGCATAGGTGTGGTTTAGGGGAAACGTACCAGTAACAACAGTGGGATCCTGAACTGCTTCTCCCTGACCCATAACTAGCACCCTTCTTGTTCCTGTGTTCCCAGAGTTGTTGGCGTTGGGGCAATTCCGATGGATATGCCCTGTCTTTCCACATCCGTAGCATGTGGGGCTTGATCCCGTGTTACTGCTTCTATTTTTGGTGTTGTTGTTGTTGTTGTTGCGGTTGTTGTTGTTGTTGTTGTTGTTTCCTTGCGGTTGATTCTGGGGAGGATAGGTCCTGCAATACTTTGTAGTGTGACCCTTCCGATTGCAGTTGGTGCAATGCATTTCTCTGCATTCGTCGTTGTGGTGGTAGTTACACTTGTTGCACTTTGGGAGATTCCCAGAATACTGCCTAGGAGCACTTGGATTAGCTGAGACTGGAGCATGTACTGTGAAGGGTACTTGAGTGGTTGCAGCATTGACCGCCACCGTTTGTTGCTTCTTTGCTGATTCCGAGCCTTGTCGTCCTTTCCTCTTATTGTTCTTCCCTTTCTTGTTGTCATTCTCTTTCTTGCCCTCGATTTCCGCTGGCTTCTCGCCCTTTTTGTTGTTGTGGTCGTACAGCTTCTTGGCCAAGTCGAACGTTTCAGGTTTTGCAACGATCACATTTCCCTGAATTGGGGAGGTCAGTCCCAGATGAATCGTTCGATTTTCTTTCCTTCAGACGAAATCATGCCATGGCACAATAATGACAGCTCGCTAAACTTTGATATGTGTGCATCTATATCAGAATTTCGGACGGTGAGATCCCACAGCTCTTGCTCCATCTTCTGAATTTCGCCGCGAGGGCAGTACTCCTGCAGCTCCGTCCATGGCATCGAGTTGGCTACAGGGAGAGTCATGGCCTCTATATGCCCATTCCACTAGGTGAGAGCCTGGTCGACAAAGGTGCACGCGACAAACTTCACTTTCAATCCCTCGGGGCATTCACATATTTCGAACACTAATTCCACCTTCTCTATCCACCTTTTCAGGGCTATGACACCACCCGTGCCATTAAAGGTTCGCGGCTTGGCATTGGTGAAATCCTTGTAGGAGCATGTTTTGGTCGGTCCTTGATTTATCTCGTTGTTTGAACTTCCGGCCCCTTGTCCGTTGACTCCACCATTGTTCCCTTGGTGAATTTGTGCCATAGCTGCGGTAACCACATCAGACACAGTTGCTTGGAATGCAGTTGAGTCAACCTATGGAGGGGTTGGTCCAGGGTTACCGCGAGTGGGTCGTCGAGGCATCTTTCTGTCATGGAACGGAAAGATGTTGAGTGTTTGTGCTTTTGTGAGGTTGTGATCCTATAAACTAGGTGTGTGGCGCGAACTTAAGTAATTCCACAATTTAGCATACAATCATGGATATATAACACATAGTAGATTACGACATCATAGTGGAACACATAAAACCTTTCATTAATATTATCCGCATTTTTCGATACATGAAAATTTTGCTCGAAAGAGCAATACATAAGTGATGCAAATTCGGCAGCATAACGGCTCTATGAGTAGTGTAATCACTTAAACATAGAGTCGGGGGTACATAGCATAGATCCTAGTAACATAGTACTAAAGACGGGTATGACTAGTCCTAGTCATGCTGAGTTCTATATAGCAGGTAGTAGAGCAGGTCCTATTAGTAAGGATGACGACGACACTCAATCGTCGAGGTGACGCACCAGAAGTTCAGCTAGTTCATTCGCCTCTTGGGTGATTACCTCTACTTTTCACTCGACTCGTGCAGCCCTTGCCTTGGCCATAATGAGTTGAAGCTTCAGGCTGATAACTGCCTCCTCGAGAGCGCGTAAGTAGTCTGTACCCACCCCTTGAAATATGCGGAAATTTGACGGGGCTTCCAACTGGTGAGGTTCACTACACGCGTCCTCTACGCCCTTTTCCTCGTTTGGCTCCTGGTCCAACTCATCATAATCAAAATCAACCATCACGTATTCGTCCTGTTCCTCTTCAGGTGCAATGTCGTGTGCCTTTCCTTGATCTACCTCTGGCTCATCCTTGACCCTCCCGTGGGCTACTAGGACTTGATGAAACTGAAGGCCCTGGTGTTCTCCTTCCATGTCGACTGAGAAGAGGCATGGGATTAACTATCGTTACTCCTATGACGCTTCTATTATTGTATAGATTAAGTTGTTCTCTTTTTGGTGCTAAAGGAGTATGCTTTTAGGTTCCCTAGCCATCACGATCTCCTCGGGACATGTGATAGTTATACCTTGGAGGAATGTAGTTGATCAGGCTACATCCACTCCTTGATACGACTATGAACAGTCCTGGCTTAACCGAGATGCTAGCATTATCTTGTTTGGTTTGGTTTTATGTTTTGTTTCCTAATTCAAGCAAGCAAAGATGTTTTATAGTTGTGTTTTTATTTGTTTTGTTTTGTTCAAAGTTGGGTTAGTCCCTTTTTGGTTTATAGTTGCAAATCAATGTGTGGTTAGATATGCTAGTTCACTATAAACAATGCTCTGATACCAACCTGTCACACCCCCGAACCAGACGGCGGAACCGTCTGAGGGCTCGCGTGACTTTAATTGAATACCATCACAGTGAATATACATGAATCATAACATAAACGTCACCATGCATCAATATATTACAACTGGAATTGTTCACATCAAGTACATTGTTTTAACATTACACATTCATAACATAAATAGTTGAGTGTTTTTAACAACATAACATCTAACATTACTTAATACTACTCTTCCGCTTACCTGTTACCTGAGAATACAAGTTATTTTGGAAAAACGTCAACATATGAAATGTTGGTGAGTCCATAAGCAATGTTGTGGTAAAATGATTTGTGTATTTTATAAAACCCAGAAAATCCGATATTTTCTTAAAAGACTTTTGTTTATCAAAGTGTGAAGATCCATAAGTTGATGCATGAATGATTTTAAAAGCGCACACACACACACACACATATATATATATATATATACATATATATATATATATATATATATATATATATATATATATATATATATAGGGTTAGGTTATTTTGTTTTCACTATCTATATATTGTGTGCATGTATGATTGATTATGAACCAATCATTTTAGTTATTTTAAGAATGTAATTTATGCATATTACATGTTGAAGATATAATGGATATTAATTACATCTTCAACATTTAATATCCATTAATTACTTTCTTAAAATAACTAAAATGATTGGTCCAAAATCAATCATACATGCACACAATAGATAGTGAAAACATTTGAACCTAACTCTCTCTCTCTCTCTCTCTCTATATATATATATATATATATATATATATATATCTACGAAGGGTATTTTGTAATATTGTTATAAAGTTTCGAACGAGTAGTATTGAATTCCCTGGAAAACCCGATGTTTCCCGATGCTGAAATGTATTTGTGATTACTGATTTTTGTATTGTCTTAACGAATGAATATTGAATTAACCCGTATTGTATATCGTCCTAAGTATGTCTACTTTAATTTCGTGTAAGCCTTAACAAATGAAGAGAAGGGGAGTATTATGTCCCACTACTATCGTAAGTTCCATAGGCTGTCGTGGATGCGAAAGACACGATGGTCCAACTCGCATTTGATTACTGTGACCTTACTAGCTTTTCTAGCGGGACACTTTGGCCTACTAGCACACAAAGCTATTGAAAGTCCTTTTATAAAATATTGGGTCATTGGAGGCCTAATAATATATAAGCGTTATCCCTTTGGGCCCAAAGATCATGTTGGTGGGCTTGCAAGGCCCAACAAGCATAATTTGAAACTCATAAGCCCAAAGTTTGTAGGTTTTACTCATTGTAGTTGTCACGTATCTATTGAAGTGTTTTGATTTAACGTTTGTTGTTTTGTATTGATTCGAGACCGAATCAATTCGTTTATAACGATATTTGGTATTGAAGGTGTATTTGTTTTTCGTTTTGTCGCTAGCCGGATATCTTGTATTCTGTCTTAATGAATTAATTTGTTTAGAAGTATGACTTTGACCCTTTTCACTACCTTTCTTTTATAAAAATAACACTTTTAGTCCTTTATATAAAATAATTTCATTTTTAGTATTTAAGAACATTTTCTTGACATTTTTGTATCATAAACTTGTTGAAAAGACATTTTTAACCCAAATTATATTTAGTAAAAACTTTTAACCCTTCCAGAATGGTATTTCTCGGTTAGAACCCCAAAATTTGCAATTTTTACAGTTTTGGCCCAAAATACAAAAGTTTACATTTTGATCCTTTTTGGAGTTTAAAAGCATTTTTGACCTTAGAAATAGTTTTATTTCACTTCATGTCCCCTGTTTTACAGAATATTACAATTCAGCCCCATAAAAACTTCAATTTTCGCAATTTTGGGCTTGTTGGGCCGAAAAGCCCATATTTAGCCCAATAACTCAAATTTTTGCATTTTAAGTCCTTTGTAAATTCTAATATTCAGAAAAATGATTATGAAAACTGTTTTGACTCTTTTGACCCTCAAGAAACCGTGACTTGGCAGTTTTTACCCCACGTTTTGTATTTTTAACATTTTAAGCCCTAAAATGAGTTTTATGTTAAAGTATGTTCCTTATAACCTTATAAGCTATTTTTCTTGACTTGACTAGTGTAAAATAACTTAGATTATGTTTGTTTCCTTTCTCATGTCATAAATCTAGAATTATCACCCCTTTTTGTCACATATTTATCATAAAAAACATAACATCACACACATACATGCATAAAATCACACATAACATACACATACACATAGATCTACACATTTTCTTGTATTCTCCCCTATAAAACATATGAAAACCGAAAATAGAGGGGTATGAAGCTCACCTTGAGTTGTAGTTTTGGTTTTGAAGAAGACTAGAAGAAGATTTTGATCCTAGCAAGTCTTCTTGGTAGATCTTAAACTTAGATGCTTCTAAGGTGCAAGATCACAAGATTGAATGGATTTAGAAGAGATTTTTGGATAAAATGAAGTAGCTAGATCATGGATCCAAACATAAACTTACCTTGGATGATGAGTTTTGTGGAATAATCTCTTGAAAGCCTCTTAGATCTCGAAAATTTGGAAAGGAATGGAGAGAGTTTCCTTGAGAGAATTTTGAGTGAAGTGTGTGTGTGTGTGGGTGGGTTCGTCCGAGAGCAAAAGAGAGAGGAAGAGAAGAGAGAGTGAGTGATGAGATGGTGCATGGAAATATGAGTTATATGCATGGAAAACTCCATGTAAAAATGAGGTGGCAAGCATAAGTCAACTTCTCCCATCTTGGTGGGCTTGGGCCGAAAATGGAGAGGGAAGGAGAAGATTTTTGGGCTTTTAGCCCTTAAGCCCATATAATAGTTAAGTTAGGTGATTTTTGGCCCAAATAAATAAAAGTATGATTTTTTATGACCTTATTAGTGCTAAATTAAATTTGTTTTGGTCCAATAAGGTCCATTAAAGTTAATCTAGTTTATTTTGGGTTCATAAGGCCCAAAAAAGTTAAGTTTCATGTATATGGGTCCAATTAGGGCCCATTTGAGAGTTCTAGGTTCAAGATAGTTAAATTGGAAGCATATTAGTCCATTAGGCTCAATAAGGAAATCCTAGTCCAAAGTGAACTCAAATTGGAATTTCAAAGGTTTCCAATTCTTTGTTGACCACTTGTAGGGCTAGAATGAAGTATTTGATGGAGTTTTGTTGTTATAGAATGAGCATCATGCATGCTTTCATGTTATTGATTCATAATTGTTATAAGTGTTGTGATTACAAGGCACTAAAATTCCTAGTTGTGACAATTAGCCACCTGGTTTTATTAAAGTCTCATTATTTTATCTTAATTTACGAATAAGTCTCAAACTAAAATTTGGTGATGATTTTACCAATTTTCTCCCTGTAACATATATTTTATTGGTGTTATTGCTGACCTTGACGCCTAATCAATAAATGAGCTGATGAGATGGATATGTTGGGTTATATAATATTATGTTTACCATAAAACTTGATATTCTGATGCATTATATATATTTTGGAATATAAAATGTATCCAACAAACACAACAATAATTTCATAAACTAGCAACAACTTCGTCATTTTTACATTTATAAGAAAATTTTAAATTGTCTATATAATCTTATGTAACCCGATATATCCATCTATCAAACATCAGCTCATTTCCTGTTGTTTTTTTTTCCTGGAAATACACATTTTATTTGTTTCATTGTTGACCTACATACATAGTCATAAACGAGTCGATGAGATTAATATCAAATTTTATAGTATATGTAGCATTATATAATTCATCGTATCCATCTTATTAGCTAATTTAATGACTATGTGTCAATGTCAACAATGAAACATATAAAATGTATATTACATATAGAAAATGGATAAATCATCACTAAATTTTAGTTTGGGACTTATTCATAAATTAGGGTAAAATAATGAGACTTTAATGAAAACATCTAAGTAATGAAACCTGTAAACCGGGAAAAGGGAGTCAAATCGTCATTTTTACCAGTAATTTATGTTTTTTCGTAAACAAATTTAAGTTTGAGATTTTTTCATAAATCAAGGTAAAATATTATGAATTTTCTAAAGATTTCCCTTTTGAAAAAAGCTAGAAATTTTACTAAAAAGTTACTGTTTATCGAACATGTTTTAAACTTGACTTTTTAAAAAGTCAATCAGGCTAAAAGGGTGTGGTGTATTTTTAATCAATGGTAAAACGGTATCACCTAGACATCACATCAACTTTTATATTTTTTATAAATTTTACCTGTGAACTTGGATGTGGTAATGGTTTTTACTTATAAACTTTTTGTTAATTTCAATAATAAAAAAAGAATTTTTTAATAAAAACCATACTAAAATTAAAATTTACATTTTAGAAATCCTACAAATAAAAAATAACATGAAATTAAAAATTACATTAAAAAAACATTAAGTAAAAATTTAAAAAAATCTAGAAAAAAACATAACATTGAAATTTTATTTTCTTTTTAAATTATATTTTCGCAAATCAACGTCTTCACCATTTTAGCTGCCTCCTGATCTTTGGGGTCGTATGTCTCATATCTTGCATCAACAACGAATATTATGTGAGTCAGACGGTTTCAGTCATATGTTTATCTTAAGTTGTATTCAATTGTGTCATTTGTGTCATCATTTCCTCCGATCTAGTTAACCGTTCGGTTTCGACCGACGATTTTGAAGATGTCGTTTAGCTTTTGTTTTTTCCCTTCTCATGGGAGGAGGAGGTGGGCGTATTTCTTCGATGTCATTGTTATCATCATTAAGATTAACGCCTATGTAACCATCCGATGAGACTTGTTGTGAGCTCGAATATGAAGGTGTTCAGCTTCTTTTTGGCTAATTAGCAATGTCTTTGTGTGTTGCAAGTTCCCTCCACCTAATGCTTCTTTTGACAATTTTCCACACATTAATAAACTTAAAAGGCTTTAGCATGTCATATTGAAATGTCGCGTGCGTTTTTTTCAACAAACTTGCTTCATTTTTTCCACTAGCCCATTGTTTTTCAAAGTTTGTGTAAATTTTGTTCCAATACGTTACGATTTTGTTTACAATATTCAATTTCGATTTATATTGGTCGAATGTCTGGTAATATGGATCTCTACCCATTCCTTTACAAAATCGATTCGTAAATATGTAACCAAAATTGATCACGTGATTGACTATTTCCCATGCCGCTATCTTCGGATATGTCAACTCATGTCTTTGTTAATTTTGTATCTTCTTTTTGAGTCCATCTTCTCGGATGGGCTTTCCTTTTTTTTTTTTTTGAGGTTGGTCTTCGGGTTCGGAATCACAAATATTTTCGATAGAGGGAGTGAAAGATGGTTGTGATTGAAAATGGACTTGGGTTTAGGATGTTTATGTTTGTGGTTGGATTGGAATTGAAAATGTTGTGGCATTTGAAATTGTGAATAATAGCTAGGAACATCATCCATTTATAGTCAGTAAGGTGGTGGTGTTGTCAGATCATAACCGAAAGTGTGAATAAGTTCAAAGCATTCTGTTTGCAAGAGTTTGGATTGTTAGAATACATTTTGATTAAAAGGGTGTGTAAATTTGTAATGGGTTGGAAGAATGGTATGTATATATAATGATAAATTTGTTTAAAAAAAACAGAAAATAAAAAACAACTGTTGGTAATATTCACATTTCATCCCAACGGTCACAAAGAGGCATGTTTTCAAAATTTTACCCCGGTGGAGTACTACCGTCTGTACTTATAGCAGCGGTGAAAATGAATGTACAACGGTTAAATAGGACACATAGGCTTACCACGGGTAAGGTCTTTACAATGTCATCCAACCTAAGTTGTATTTGGTCTCCTATTCATCAAGTTTTACCATAATCCACCTCAATATCCTGATTTATGTTATTTCAATTTTTCTCATGGTCCTTTAAAAAAAAACTGGTAGTTCTTTAAATGACGGGAAATAATTTGTACCCAACAGTTTTTTGTCATACCCAACAATATGTGCATTATAAAGTTGTATAATATAACATTTTAAAACACCAATTGTTGTGTATGGAGAAAAATTGTTGTGTACAAATCATCTCTATTAAATAAACCCCGGGAGCCTATGACTCAAATTAGATATATACATTACTTATGCATTTCGCGTATTACATGACATATGGGTTGATAACTAGTCGATGTTCATTACAAAGAGTTGTTTCATTGTTGGACCATTTGAGTATCACGATCCTACAATCATTACGGAAAAGTGGTGTTAATTTTTGTTTAATGGAATACCAAGCGTTAATATAATTCTTGGAAAAAAAATTGTTGAAGAAGTTTTGTGAGCTATTTACCATTGTATTCCAAGAAAATATGGCATCAATCTTGGTTGAGCTTAATACTATTAAAGTGGAAAACATTTCATTTTTTTTTTCAAATATTTATTTTTTCCTTAGTATTTTTATTTTTTGTTGATAATAATATGTCATTCGTTCATCACAATATCATTTTCATTTGACCATTCTAGTCTTCTATTTTTATCAGTCTTCTATTCTTCAAAGGTATGTTTTTTCTTTTAAATAAGGTTAATAACAATCTTATGTGGCAAAATTAATAAATTATAAAAGTAGCAAACGACTATGGATCTAAATAAAGATTTAAAAAGAGCACTATTATAAGACATGTACTCAACAAACACACGAGATAATTACAGCTAAGACAATTCCTCAAGCAACTACTTTGTATGAGCATGAATGACAGAATGAAGCCGTTTTTATATGTGTTTCTCTTAAATGATATAAATTATTAAAAAAAATTATGCTTGTCATCTTTCTTACAAACCTTAATTAATATTTTACGATGACATTATGTCATTTACAAAAACGCAATTGTTTGATTCATTGCGATTTGCGAAGTTTAAAATTTGTGGTTTTTGTAATAGATATTTTGTAATCATTAAGTCATTAATAAATTATCTTTCCTTAAATATGTTAGTATCTATGTATTACCATTGAATGAAATAAATACACATATATGCAGTATAAATATCAATCTGACCGCATAGCGCAGTGGATTAGCGCGTCTGACTTCGGATCAGAAGGTCGTGGGTTCGACTCCCACTGTGGTCGACATTTTTTGATTCATGAAGCTTTTCCATTTTTTTACGTTTTGAAAACTTATAAATAGTTTTATTTTATTTGATTTCGTCCACCATAAGCCAAATTAAAATAGGTGTGATTTATTTCAACTTGCAACTTACGACGAAATGTTGCTTATTTGTAATTTATCTTAAAATCAAAACTGTTTATTTATTATGAAAATATATAAGAAATAAAACAAGGATAATTAATATATACGACACGACCAATTAAATATTATAATGGTCAAAGGAGATTTGACCGCACACAACCCAAAGTCCCAAACACATAAACAAATATGAAATAGTTAAAAAGCCCCATATTTTACTGTCCCGGGTTTTCGGATAAACCCGACCGAAGTCACGTGACTTGACACCAACGAACATGGCCCTGTCATACGTGTTATGGGACCAAACATGGCACTTATCTTACGTGTCAAAAATTTATTTGTTGTTACTTCTTTTCTTATATCAAACTTTTGCTTTTCAGATCTTTAAATGTCTTCTCAAGGTTGGGTAAGGTCATTTTATCATATACCTATTTTATATAAAAGGTGTAAACTTAGATTATTTATATTATCTCAATGTTTTGTTAGAAGTTACAAGTTCGGGTTTTATGTTTGATTGTTAGGCTTTGAGGTATACTATCATTATCAAGTCATCTTAGCATTAATTATTATTATTATTATTAAAAATAAAAGTTTAATATAAAGTTAAAATGACATAATCAATTGGATACTTGATATCAGTAATTTAAGTTTCAATTATAAAAGATTTGAAACATGGAGGAAATAAGTGACCCGTAAAACATTTATTTTAAAATTTAATAGAATGATATCTTACAGCCATTAGACCAACTCCAACCAATCACTAAGACACAATTATAAAGGCCGATAAAGTGGTATGATCATTCCAATCAACCTTTAAAAAACATCATTTTAATGTTTGGGATAGCTTCACACACCAAATATGAAGTCCAAACTACTTAGCCTCTAAAAATCACCAACTTTAGTGATTGGTTGGAATGCAAAAACTATTTTAATGTTAACAAATTACAAATTTAGTGATTTATGGTTGGAGTTGTTCTTAATAAATTGTGGATTTTAAATATATGAAAATGAAAAGTTGAAAAAAAAAATAATTCAAAATATTGTAGAAAATAACATATGTCAAATTCGATAAAAACATAACATTTTGACAAAAACAATTTTATTTTATTAAGTTGGATTATTTGAGGTATATAGCATAAAACTTCTTATTATTATTAAACAAAATTTCACAATTGGTCCCTGTGGTTTATAAAATATCGCACTTTGAGAACTTCCTAGTAAAAAGTCACATGAATGGTCCTTAAGGTTTCAATTCATTGCGCAATTGGTCCTTGACCATAACCCCGTCACTTTTGTATCGTTAGTGCAGGAGTCAAGGTTGTAAAAATCGTTTGACGGTAGCTCGACGGTCGACTGGTGTTAAGGGATTAATCGGTCTTTGCGATGATTAATCGGGGACCATAGACTATTAATAAAATATTAAAATTAATTAAATATTAATATATCTTAAGAAAAAACAAGTACTTCAAAATTAGAAAATAAGAAAAATTGTAATTTGGAAATTTGGAAATACGAAAATATGAACATTTTGGTATAATATTTGAAATTTTGATAATTTTGAAGTAAAAAAAATAAAGTTGGTTTTTTGAATTTTTTAAAAATTTTTTGACCTTTTTTTGACTTTTTTTTTTTTACTTTTGTTGACCGATTAATCCCGCCAAACCCGATTAATCCTAAATTTCCGATTAATGCCCTCATCCTCGACGGTTGGAGAACGCCAAACGATTAATCCACGATTAATCGCCGATTAATCCCGATTTCTGCAACCATGGCAGGGGTAATTTTGTCTTTTCACCCTGCAGTCATTGTAATAATCCTTCATTATGCACATTATACGCATGATCTCTGCAATTAAGTACAAAGATCATCATCCCCAGCTACGCATTATACTTTCGCATTCATCATCGTCTCCAACACAACGCAAGGCAAGGATCATCTTCCAGTTCGATTGAAAATGATAATGGTGTTAACGTTATGGTCAGTTCATTCCAAACACATGAAAGCATCAAACTATGATTTGGAAAGGATATATCGTAAGTGACTTACTAAAGTGATCATAGATTTTGTCGATTTGAAATTACACCCAAATAGTTGAATATTTTTTGTTATTCTTTATTTTAGAGGGAATAAGCAACTAATTCACACTGAAAATCCATCACGGTGGGATATTCATAAAAATCTTTGGGAGAAGGTATGTAGATGGAACAATAGACTATGTTGACTTCGTAGATATTGACATTTTCTCTGTGCATGAGTTGGATACAATGGTTCGTGAAATAGGGTACGTAGAAGGGCAAACTTTGTATTATCATTTTCTTATTCCAGAAGTAGAGTTAGACTTTGGTCTCTTACCTCTGGGGAATGATGGGGATATGCATGTATTGTCAAATTATGTGGAAAAAAATAACCTTTTCAGTATCTAGATAGAGCATGGCCATACAAGGGTTAACAGTTATTTTTTGTCCCCCACAAAGGTTATTATTGAGGAGTTGGTTAATGATGTGTCCCCTGAACTAGATAGGAACCAAAAAAAGGGAAAAGTTGTTGGATCTTCTAGGAAAAAATTAAAGGGTAATGAGCCAGTCATGAATGATGATCCAATCATGACTGATGAGCCAGTCATGAATGATGAGCCGATCATAGATAATGAACCGGTTATAGATGATGAATACGATTGTGAGGATAGTGCAGATGAAAGTGAATTTCATAGTCAGCATGATGAAAAAAAAAGTGTTTGATGAGGAACCTTAGATATATGATGTGGAGGTGAACATGATCAACTTCTGTAGTGTACTTGATGAAGACATTGAGTTGGGGCAACCTGATCCGACAAACAATAATACAGAGGAACATGAAGACATTCAAGATGAACCTTTAGAAGTCTTAGATAATGATATGTTTGAGCCATTCTAAAACCAATTGCTTGTTCATTTGGTAAGGTTCACACTAAATCTTTTAAGATTGGTCAGACATTCAAGGAAAAGGAAAAGATCAGATAAGTTATTGCCAACTACTCTGTAAAAGAAAGGAGGGATCTACATTATGTAAAGAATAACAAGACAAGAGTTAGGGTAAAGTGTAGGGGTTTTGTCCTTGAATTGGTTGGTGACAGTAATAAAGGTAGGGGCAATTTAGTACTTTCCAAAAAAAACAACATGTCCATGGGTTCTTTTGATATCTAGGGCTGATGAATAAAAAGTTTGGATTGCTAAAACATACGAAGATTTCCATTCTTGTTTGCAAACAAGGACAGTGAGGGCTTGTTCATCTAAGTTTCTAGCTAACAACATATTGCATTAAGTTGAAAGTAACCCCACAAGATCCCTACAAGTGCTTTACAGGATGACTTAGTACAGAGGTATTCACTTTCAATATCAAAGATGAAAGTATTTCGGGCAAAAGCTAAGGAAAAACAATTTGTTTATGGTGATTATGAAAAACAGTATGGTATTTTGAGAGAATATGCCATGGAATTGCAGTAAAAGAATCTAGGAACAACTGTGAAGATAGATGTAGAAATTGAACCCAACTTGTGTTCTGAAACAAGGATCTTCAAACATGTATATATACACACACACACACACACACATATATATATATATGTATATATATATATATATATATATATATATATATATATATATATATATATATGCTTAGGTCCATTGAAGGATGGATTTAAAAAAGGTTTGAGGGATTTTCTTGGATTTGATGGTATGCTTTTGAAGGGTCCTTTTCCTGGACAGATCCTCACTGCAGTTGGGCTTGATTCGAACAATGACATTTACCCAGTTGCATATGCCATTGTAGAAATTGAAAATATTAACTCTTGGACATGGTTTTTGGAACACTTTGGTGATGACTTAGATTTGAATTCTTCATCTAACTTCACTTTCATTTCAAATCGACAAAAGGTACCCTCTAACTTCAACAACCTTTATTTTTTTAAATTTCATTTACTAACTTATTTTAATTGTTTTCACAGGGAATTTTGGCTGCAATAAAGAAACTATTTCCATCAGCTGAACAAAGGTTCTGTTTAAGACATGTGTATGACAAAATGAAATTGAAATACAAAGGAGATGAATTGAGGGAAGCAGTATGGTGTTGTGGAAAAGTATATAGAATACCAAAATTTAATAGGGCTATGGAGAAAGTGAAAAATCCTAACCCAGAAGCACATGAGTGGTTAAGTGAAATTCCTGCAAAACACTGGGCAAGATCCCATTTCTCTGGTAAGTATCATACTCTTTTCACTAACATATTTCATAACTATGTTCACTAATTAATTGTTTGGTTCTATACATAGGAAGGGCATTGACCGATAGTTTGACAAATAACTTGTGTGAGGTATTTAAATCCAAGTTAAATGACGCTAGGGACAAGCCTATAATCACTTTTTTGGAATTTATTAAAGAATACCTCACAAAGAGAATAGTAAATGTCCATAAAGTGCTAGACAAATGCAAAGGTTCTCTAAGTACAAATGCAACAACAATCTTAGAAAACAATAAGACAGAGGCAAATAAGATAAGCGTTATATTCAGTGGGGCTAATAAATATCAAGTGATTGGTCTATGGATAGAGCAATCTGTTGTGAACTTGAAAGAGAGGAGTTGCACTTGCATGAAATGGGACATTACAAGTATTCCATGCCAACATGCTATGGCTGCAATGTATGATAAGATGCAAAATGGGTCCGAATGTGGAGATCCTGAGTCTTGGGTGAGCAAATGTTATTGGCTTAGTACATGGAATGCTATGTACCAACACACAATTGACCCAATAAATGGAAGGATCATGTGGCCTAGATCTGATTGTCCAACAACCCTTCTCCCACCCAAACATCACAAACAAGTTTGTTGTTATACATGTTTTGCATAATTTAATTTGAAACTATTTACTAAACTTGTTGCTATGTAACCTTATAAATTTGTTTATAGGTTGGCATGCCAAAGAAAAAAAGGAAGATGGAAGCTGATGAGCCAACTCAAAGTACCGGTTTAAGTAGGAAATACTTAACAGTCATGTAACGACCCGTCCCCGGTATGATGATTCCATAGTATTTAATTAGAAGTTTGCAAGAGGGACTCGGCGAGTTCATAGCCTGACTCGCCGAGTAGGGACGGGATTTCGAGCACGTGTTAGTCGGCGACTCGGCGAGTCCATATTCGGGACTCGGCGAGTCTGCCTGCCTAGGAGAAACCCTAAATCCCCGGGTTGCTCACTATTTAATCCACCTTATAGCCCCCAATCTCGCCTCCTTCACCCTCAGAAATCTGTGAGAAAACCCTAATCCATCCTTGAGTGATCTAAGTGTTCTTGTGTTAAATTTTGAAGGCTTGAAGAAGGAGAAAAAGAAAGGAGCAAGGAGAAGAGGTATAGAGCAAAGATCCAAGGGCAAATCAGAGTTCTTTGAGGTATTCTTCGGATTCCCTCCTGTTTTATGCTTTTAACCTCTATTATAACTCTTCTAGATCTAGTTTGATGCTTCTCTCAAGCCTTATGATTGTATGGATGCCCTATTATGTCGAGATATCCTTAGATCTGTTCATTTAGGAGTTGTAGAGCCCAGATCTATTGCCTTTTTGAAGTTATCTTGCATGAAAACCCTAGATCTAGCCTTTATTATGCTTTTTGAGCCATTTTAGCTTCATGGATGCATATGGGCACGTAAAGATAGAATCTTTACGTGCTAATCGAGTTAAGGGAGTCCAGATCTATTAGTTTTATACACTGGATTCAAGCAGAATCGAGTTTTGAGTTGTTGCATGCAAGCGACTCGGCGAGTCGGAAGAACGACTCAGCGAGTCGAGTCGCGAGTCCCCGTTTTTCCCCTTTTGAGTGATGACGAGTGGAAGCCTGTGAGTAGTAGAGTGGACTCAGTGAGTCGGAGAGCAGACTCAGTAATGGAGGGACTCGGCGAGTTGTTCATACAACTCGGCGAGTCCAAGGCAATCTTCTTAAGCTCAAGAACAACTCGTCGAGTTGTTCATATGACTCGGCGAGTCGGATGAAGATTGTCTGAGTTCTTGGATAGAGAGAGTACTCGTCGAGTCGATGCCATACTCGACGAGTAGCCACGAGTGGGGTTGTGAAATGAGATTAGAGACTCGGCGAGTTGGTGGCCCAACTCGGCGAGTCAGGTCAACTGTGGGTTGACTTTGACCGGGAGAGTTGACTTTGACCAAGGGTAAAAGAGTCATTTTACCCCAGTGCAGTGTTTAGTATTTGATTGAGTGTGTTTATGGCCTTGTAGCCGGGGAGATACCGGAGCAGCAACAGTTAGCTTCCAGAGCCATTCACACAGCAGCCAGTTCACGAGGTGAGTTTCCTTCCAGTAGTAACGGGTCTAAGGCCACAATGCCAGCCCGTTTAGCTAGCAGTCAGCTTCGAACCTCGATCCGATGTAGTAGTTAGTATGCTTGATGCCTTCGTGGTTCAGACAGGATATGTGTTTATGCCAGTTGATATGTTTATGCTATGTTCAGTCAGCTTCGGACTTCGGTCCGATGTAGGGGACAGAGGTCCAGTCAGCTTCGGACTCCGGTCCGATGTAGGGGACGTAGGTCCTAGTCAGCTTCGGACTTCGGTCCGATGTCTCAGTCAGCTTCGGACTTCGGTCCGATGTCCTAGTCAGCTTCGGACTCGGTTCGATGTAGGGGATGAAGATCCCAGTCAGCTTCGGACTTCGGTCCGATGTTCCAGTCAGCTTCGGACTTCGGTCCGATGTAGGGGGCAAGGCCCCGGTTAGCCGGACATCGGTCCGATGCAGTGGGCAAGGCCCAGTATGTTCTTTATATGTTTGTGTGGTATGTGGTAGTTTGGGGGAGCTCACTAAGCTTCGTGCTTACAGTTTCAGTTTTGGTTTCAGGTACTTCCGCAAGCAGAGGGAAGGGCTCGGGATGATGGCATCGCACACACCACAGCCACAGTTTTTATCCTGGGAGTTGATCAGTTATCTTATATATGTTTTGATACAGTCATGACATCGTTTTCTTATTTGTATTTTAGTATGGTTTTGAGATTTGCAACGCATGGTTTTATTATGATATACTCCGTTTTATGATTATGGTTATATTAAAAATGAAATTTTCGGGCCGTATTTTTGGGTCGTTTCAAGTCACTTGCGGCAAATGCCACAACAAAGGTCACAATGCAAAGACATGCAATGGGCAGGGAGGTCCGAGTGAAGCTGGAAAGGGGAGTGGACAGAAGAAGGGGAAATATGTTCTAGTTTAGTTTGTAGCTTTAAGTATGCTTTTGCTATTATGTCTAAGTAAAGTTAGAACACATTTACTAGGTTTGGTTATGGTATGTTTGTAGAAACAATTACTTTTAATAGTTATTTTAGGTATTGTATGTTTGTAACATGATATTGCACTTACATGCATTATGGTTAATGGTATTTTCCTCTGCTATGTTTGAACTAGTACATTTTCAATTTTGGTAATGCCACTTTGGTAACTAGTTTTTTGGTTATGTTATTACAAATTAATAATCAACATTACACTAACATGCAATCAAATTAACAATTATATTCCTTGCTAATACCAGTTCACATTAAAACTAAACATCAAACTTACATTACATATAATATCCATTACATTTTCTTGTCCCAACATTACATACAATCGCAGGTAGGGCTGTAAACGAACCGAACGAACACGAACAAAGGCTTGTTCATGTTCGTTCGTTTAAGTTAGCCAAACAAATGAACGAACGGATAAACGAACGAATTTTTCTTGTTCATGTTCGTTCGTTTAACAAATTGCCTTGTTCATGTTCGTTCGTTTATGTTCGTGAACATGCTAAACGAACATAAACGAACAAAGATAAACAAACACAATTGAATATATGTGAACATAAACGAACTATAATATAGTAATGTAATAAAAACAATTGAAGATATATGAACGTAAAAAAAACTTAAACAAACAAACATAAACAAACGTTCATGAACGTAAATGAACGAACGAGATCATTGTTCATGTTCGTTCATTTAACTAAACGAACGAGAATTGGTGTTCATGTTTGTTTATTTATTAAATAAACGAACATAAATGAACTTCCCGCCGAACAGTTCATGAACGGTTCGCCGAACTTTCAGTTCGTTTACAGCCCTAATCACAAAGAAAATCAATCAAAAGCTATAACAAAATGGGACCAAAACACAGATCCCCCCCCCCCCCCCCCCCCAAAAAAAAAAAGCTTCTTGATTTTTTTACTTAAAAATGTAACACACCAAGAAAAACAACCAACCCAGACAAAGTAACCATTTCACCATCATCAATCTTGCTTCGAGATTGTTTCATCCACGTAACAACCCCAGAATGACAACAGTTGGCCTAGGGCACATGGGAGGGTCAAACCATCCAAAAAAGCTGCATGTTCCTCCTAACCTTGAGCATGACTGAAATCGATGACATGGTTTCAAATAAGTCCACGACGTCACCAAAATCGTCGGCCTTCCACAGTGGCATATCACCATCTTCTTCTTTTTTTGAACAGAATGTGAGGGGGGGGGGGGGAGAACAAAGGTAAGGAACGAGAAGTAGAAAGATACAAAGGTGGGTCTTACATTATATACTCTGATGTACAACAAGGTGAAAAGACAAAATAACCCTTGCACTAATGATACAAAAGTGACGGGGTTAGGTTCAAGGACCAATCGCGCAATAAACTGAAACCTTAAGGACCATTCGTGTGACTTTTTGCTAGGAAGTCCTCAAAGTGTGATATTCTGTAAACCATAGGGACCAATTATGAAATTTTTTTCTTATTATTATTATGTGTGAGACCCTTATACTACACAAGTTTATTAAAAGTAAAAGGTTAAGATAAAGTTGGAATGACATAATCAATTACATATGTGATATTAGCTTTAATTATAGGACATTTGAAACATGAAGGAAATAAATGACTATATAACATTTATTTTGAAATTGAATATAATGATTTACCTTACATATATATAAACCCTTAGTAAAATGTAGATTATAAATTAAAAAAATTAAAAACACAAGAAAATGACAAGTGGGAAAAAATAATTTAAAAAATCCCAAAAAACGACATGTGTCAAATTCGATGAGAACATGACATTTGTCAAAAATGATTTTCATTTACTAGGTTAGATTATTTTACAATAAAAGGGATATGGACTAAAAAATATAACATAATGAATAGTGATTGAAGCCACGTCCTTTCACACAACAAGTTGTCATATCACACCACACTCGTATATGTAGAAAGGGGTGGGGTCGGTATAGTCATGTTGCGAAGTTACCAACATGCATTTGTCGTGTCATGTACACCACACAACCTTATATGTATAATGATTTGTAAGAGGTCATTTGATAGTTGCTAATTGGGTTAGAACTTTTGACTGAGTCCACATCAGCCTGAAACCATGTTGTTTGACTATATCTCTAACTATATATGATATGATGAAAAATGATTAGATTACTCATATGTTGTGTCTTCTGTTGGATAAAATAATTATGAAAAATACAAACTGTCACAAAAAATAAAAAGTAAACATACATCATTTAAAATTCAAATAAAAATTGTCATACAAAATAAATAAAAAAACATAATAATTTGCATATTTACTTATAGAGTAAGATCAAGAAACAAGCATACACACATAAGGGGCTAATTTCCTCCTCATATATATATATATATATATATATATATATATATATATATATATATATATATATATATATATATGTAACGCCCGTAGATTCGGGCTAGTCAATTTAGAGGCAATAGGGGTCGAAAACGACTTTTCGACAAAAGATTATTTAGAATAAATAATCTTAACCAAGTTGTAGAATATGTCACAAGGTTTCCGTACATATAAAGAACGCCGAAATCCGAGTTATAACGAAGAAGTTATGACCCGTCTGACTTCGTATGAAGAAGTTATGATTTTTCGAAGTTTCAGACTAGCAGTGTACAGCCCGAAATTCGAATATTAGATCGAGCGGTTTTTAGCCGACACGACCTGAACGAGAATCGAAGATCTCGTTAAGAGTAGCATAACGAGAAAAAGATGGGCGAAAACGGATGTCGGTTGAAGAAGTTATGAGGATTTAACGGACCAATCCTGTCCCGGCCTGTTAATAATATAAAATTTAAAATCAAGCCAAAATTAGCCGACGGATTCTAAACGAAAGTTGTAGAGTACGTTCCCACCTTCGCGTGGATATAAAGAACGTCGAAAACGGAGCTCGTATGCGAAAGTTATGATTTTTAGAAGTCGAGAATGCAATTTGCGAAGGCTGATAAGGAATTGATGACGTGGCGCGTTGTAGGCCGTCCATCGCTGATCAGATCTCGCTTCGGATGAAGGACACGTCGCCCTCGCTTACGTCCCGCGTCCGAAGGTAGTACGCCCCGCGTACCCTCGCCCTTATCTCTTCCGGAGTGCAAGACAGCCGGTCCGAGGTGGCGCCCTTATCCGAGCCATTACGCCCAGCGTAGGTCCGAGGTATGCCCAGAGTACCGAGGCCTCGCAGGCTATAAAAGGGGGCCGAGATTTCTTCATTCTTCACACCATTTTTCACTTCTCTCTCTACAAACTTTCTCTCTCTAAGTGCTATAAACCCCCCTAAGCCCTAGTTAAACCCCTAGCACCCCGAGGGAAGCCCCGAGGCTCCCGGAGTCCCGAGAAAAAGGAGTCTTTCGGTTTCGAAACGCTGCTCTAATTAAGTTCCGGTTTTTTATAAAATTCGTTGTAAGTGTGTTACGCTTACGCAATTTTTATATAGCTTTCAAATAATTATAGGAATGTTATTAGGTCCTTAAAATAATTATTTGGGCTATTATTATGAGTTATATTGAGTGTTATTAACGCTTATATAATAATAATAGTCAGACAATTAATTTGTCGCGGTTATCGTTAAACTAAACCCTAGTGGTATCGATACTAGGTGTTATCGAAGGAATATTGTTTTGAGAGTATCGAAGCGCTGTCCGAGTGCTAAGTCATCACCTTGCAAGTGAGTGCATGGTCCCTTTCGTCTTACACATAGATATGAAGTATTTTATTATAAATTATGTGCTATGTGTGCATATTGTCTGAATACTTGATGTCTATGCTGGTGAAAGATTTTTTATACATGTTTTAAATGATGTAAACTGTATAAAGTATTTTATATCTACAAAATATGTTGGATAAAACATGGGTAGATGAATGTTGAGGGATAAAAGCTGAATTAGAGAAACATTAGTAGCATGGACCTAGTGCCCTATAGGTATACATTGGCAGCAGTGGACCTAGTACCCTATAGATGAGCACTGGCAGCTACGCCACAACCCGTAGATGTTTTAGATCTACGGTAAACGTCCTAGCAGCTACGCTCTAAGGACAGTATCGGCAGTTGCGCCTAATAGGGAGCCTTATGACCATGACAGTAGCGTTTAAAGGTCAATACCGGCAGAAGCGCCTCATAGAAAATGTCCCAATTCTGGCAACTGCGCCTAAGTGACAAGATTAGCAGCTGCGCTCGACCAATGTGTCATTGGCAACAATGGACTTCATGTTGTTTCCTTAGGAATGAATGAATGAGAAATAGTTGATTCTTAGGGTAGATCCTTAAGAATAAAGAACATAATGGGGATGGGTAATTGGGTTGATTGTTTGATTGTTTGAACATAATAATTATATTATTGTGGGTTGAAAACCCTATGTACTCACCAGGTTTCCCAACCTGACCCACTCAGTTTATTTATATCACAGGTGTTGATATGAAGTGACATTACACTGAGAGATTTAAAGAGATGTAGATCAATAGTGTGAATAATTGTAAGTTCTGTTTATGCTTATGTTCCTGTATTAACGATGACATCCCAAACGTTTTAAAATGAAATAAATATGTTTCTTCGAAAACGTTTTAATAACGTATTTACCATGTTTTTCTGGGAACAAATTCCGCAACATTTTTATGAAATGAAGTACTCTGATTTTTATAAAGCATAAACAAAATCGGTCTTTTCTGGCTGTGAAAATGGGGATGTCACAGTTGGTATCAGAGCATTTGTTTAAGCGAAATAGGAATATGGATTTATTTCTAGACTTAAACTTAGAATGCTAAGCGATGATTGTGAGGTGTGAGCACTAGCTTATTTTAGGAATGATGCCTAAATTGATTTTATGTGCTAAATGCTTTGTGTATGATATGTTATTAATTGTTCGGATCTATGGTCTGTTGCCGACCGGATCTGGAAACCTTATGTGTTTAGGATTCTAAACGTACAACTACGATATTAGAACTAGCATATAAACGTTTCGGAGTGATAAGGATGATTTAAACGTCAATCCTAAATAAAGATCTAGATTCACCTTATCCGGTGTATAGATCAAAATGGTAAGGACATGTAGTGGAAACACGAATGCAAATGGGAACCGAGATCAACCCCCAGTAATTGAGCAAATACCGGTTGTGGTAGCCGCTGTTGAGCCAATAACGATGGCCGGAGTGCAAGCGATGATCCAGGCAATGTTGGATCGTCAAATGGAGGAAACCAGGCATTTGCTCCAGCAAAATCGAGAGGAAGCAACCATTCAGATCGAACAGCCCGAGTTGAACGAAGGGCAGACTGAGGAAGGGAACTACAGTGGGACTGTTAGTCAAGTCAACCCACCAATAGTTCGACAAAACAACCAAGATGACGAAGTCGAGAGGAATGGATGCAAGTACAAGGATTTTCTGACTTGCAAGCCATCAACTTTCACTGGAAAGGAGGATCCGATCGGGGTCATGGATTGGATCTCGGAGATGGAATTAGCTTTCATGACGTGCGGTTGCAAGGGAAAACAACAGACCACATTTGCAGTGCGTCAGTTTCGAGGAGGCGCTATACGTTGGTGGAATACCTTGGGGAAGACTTTGAGCCCCAATGAGCCCCTGCAACTGACATGGGCAGAATTTCTGGTGCAATTCAAACGAAAGTACTGCTCAGCTCAAAACCTGCTCGAGCTAGAGAACTAGTTTCTAACCCTGAAGAAGGGGAGCATGTCAATCGATGAATACACGAACAACTTCACAGAAAAGACGGAATTTGCCTTGTGTCTTGTTCCGGATGAGCTGACGAAAATTGATAAGTACGCAAAGGGATTGCCATGGGAGTACGCGGTGCCAGTGCGTCAGACACCTACCTTGGAGGCAGCTATCTGGGCTGCCAAGTCTGTGGAGGATATGATCAAGGGAAGAGCCGCCAACAAGACCGAGGTTGGTGAAAAGAGGAAGTTTGAGGGGTCTGAAAAGCCCGATGAGAGAAGCAAGACCAATACAAGGAAGTTTAGAGGAGGAGGGAGTGAAGAAAGATGGTGCGAGAAGTGCAAAAAGAAACACTCTGGAAAATGCGGTGAGGAGGTGACTTGTTTCAAGTGTGGGAAGCATGGGCATTATGCCAACGAGTGTAAATTCAACAAAAGGGTGTGTTACGAATGTAACGAGGAAGGGCACTTCAAGCAAGATTTCCCAAAAAGAGAAGGGGCTACAAAGCCAAACATTTCGCCACAACCGAAGGCAAGAGCATTCCATATGATCCTAGACGAAACAGATGACAATGCGAGGATTCAGGAGTGACGGCTTGACATCCAAGGATCGAGTTATAAAGTAGCCATAGAATCATATGATGTAGCCTGTTAGAGGCATAGTCTAGGGTGGACTTGAACACCTATGTAATCGTTTCAAGAAATAATATGAAACCATTGTTTTGTTATCTGATGTGTTAAGTTGTTGTGTGGTTTTCTTGTATGGTGACTTGGAAAAAACTGTGGGACGATACTTGGGACGAGTATGAGTAGGTGTGAATGGTAGTAGAGGCCTATACTACCGGAAGCACATGACTCACACCTGGATCAGGGAAAGTCACAAGGTTACCAAGAAGCTAGTAATTGATTTCGTTTTATTCAAGTATGTCGTTACCATTGTTTCGGTAATGACTAAGAAGATTGTTGTTATCCCGACCCTAGTGGTCATATCCCATTGAGTCCGACTACGATGAGTAGGTTACGTGGTTCAGAGAACCAAGTTTGATGTAGTGTCCGACTTAAACCAAACGATTGAAATCAAAGCGATCAATAGAAGTATCGCGCTCGTTGTTAAAAGAGTTGGTAGCCAGAATTGCCTAAATGTTAAAATGTGATTATATCACATTAAAACATGAAGGAAGGCATAGTCTGTTTTAGAATTTAACTCTAAGAGACCTAAGTCTAAGTGTTGCAACATACGATGATAGGTCATTAGAATATGACACATCGATCTATGGTAGTAATAAAAGAACTCATCTCAAGGTCGTATCTAGTAATGATCGAGATTGTGACTTAAGGGTCATAATTAGTCTAACCTGAGGTAGAGAGCAGGTGTACGATCGAGTACTGCTTACAGTCAATGAGTCTAAGAGATAGACTTGAAGGAATATAAAAGTTATAATTATTACCTAGGATGAAGAGATGACGTATGGGGTCATTATACGAGCCCTGTTTCGTTGATGATTCCGGGACGTAATCATCCTAAGGGGGAGATAATTGTAACGCCCGTAGATCCGGGCTAGTCAATTTAGAGGTAATAGGGGTCGAAAACAACTTTTCGACAAAATATTATTTAGAATAAATAATCTTAACCAAGTTGTAGAATATGTCACAAGGTTTCCGTACATATAAAGAACGCCGAAATCCGAGTTAAAACGAAGAAGTTATGACCCGTCGAAGTTTCGCGACAGAACCGGCACGATACCGGGAAGCGTAAATAGTGAATTTACGATAGAGCGAGATTTAGCCTTAGCGATCTAAATGAAAGTCATAGAATATGTTAAACTAAGAACATCGATAAAAATAACGCCCAAATCTGACTTCGTATGAAGAAGTTATGATTTTTCGAAGTTTCGGACTAGCAGTGTACAACCCGAAATTCGAATATTAGATCGAGCGGTTTTTAGCCGACACGACCTGAACGAGAATCGAAGATCTCGTTAAGAGTAGCATAACGAGAAAAAGATGGGCGAAAACGGATGTCGGATGAAGAAGTTATGAGGATTTAACGGACCAATCCTGTCCCAGCCTGTTAATAATATAAAATTTAAAATCAAGCCAAAATTAGCCGACGGATTCTAAACGAAAGTTGTAGAGTACGTTCCCACCTTCGCGTGGATATAAAGAACGTCGAAAACGGAGCTCGTATGCGAAAGTTATGATTTTTAGAAGTCGAGAATGCAATTTGCGAAGGCTGATAAGGAATTGATGACGTGGCGCGTTGTAGGCCGTCCATCGCTGATCAGATCTCGCTTCGGATGAAGGACACGTCGCCCTCGCTTACGTCCCGCGTCCGAAGGTAGTACGCCCCGCGTACCCTCGCCCTTATCTCTTCCGGAGTGCAAGACAGCCGGTCCGAGGTGGCGCCCTTATCCGAGCCATTACGCCCAGCGTAGGTCCGAGGTATGCCCAGAGTACCGAGGCCTCGCAGGCTATAAAAGGGGGCCGAGATTTCTTCATTCTTCACACCATTTTTCACTTCTCTCTCTACAAACTTTCTCTCTCTAAGTGCTATAAACCCCCCTAAGCCCTAGTTAAACCCCTAGCACCCCGAGGGAAGCCCCGAGGCTCCCGGAGTCCCGAGAAAAAGGAGTCTTTCGGTTTCGAAACGCTGCTCTAATTAAGTTCCGGTTTTTTATAAAATTCGTTGTAAGTGTGTTACGCTTACGCAATTTTTATATAGCTTTCAAATAATTATAGGAATGTTATTAGGTCCTTAAAATAATTATTTGGGCTATTATTATGAGTTATATTGAGTGTTATTAACGCTTATATAATAATAATAGTCAGACAATTAATTTGTCGCGGTTATCGTTAAACTAAACCCTAGTGGTATCGATACTAGGTGTTATCGAAGGAATATTGTTTTGAGAGTATCGAAGCGTTGTCCGAGTGCTAAGTCATCACCTTGCAAGTGAGTGCATGGTCCCTTTCGTCTTACACATAGATATGAAGTATTTTATTATAAATTATGTGCTATGTGTGCATATTGTCTGAATACTTGATGTCTATGCTGGTGAAAGATTTTTTATACATGTTTTAAATGATGTAAACTGTATAAAGTATTTTATATCTACAAAATATGTTGGATAAAACATGGGTAGATGAATGTTGAGGGATAAAAGCTGAATTAGAGAAACATTAGTAGCATGGACCTAGTGCCCTATAGGTATACATTGGCAGCAGTGGACCTAGTACCCTATAGATGAGCACTGGCAGCTGCGCCACAACCCGTAGATGTTTTAGATCTATGGTAAACGTCCTAGCAGCTGCGCTCTAAGGACAGTATCGGCAGTTGCGCCTAATAGGGAGCCTTATGACCATGACAGTAGCTTTTAAAGGTCAATACCGGCAGAAGCACCTCATAGAAAATGTCCCAATTCTGGCAGCTGCGCCTAAGTGACAAGATTAGCAGTTGCGCTCGACCAATGTGTCATTGGCAACAATGGATTTCATGTTGTTTCCTTAGGATGATCCTTAGGAATGAATGAATGAGAAATAGCTGATTCTTAGGGTAGATCCTTAAGAATAAAGAACATAATGGGGATGGGTAATTGGGTTGATTGTTTGATTGTTTGAACATAATAATTATATTATTGTGGGTTGAAAACCCTATGTACTCACCAGGTTTCCCAAGCTGACCCACTCAGTTTATTTATATCACAGGTGTTGATATGAAGTGACATTACACTAAGAGATTTAAAGAGATGTAGATCACTAGTGTGAATAATTGTAAGTTCTGTTTATGCTTATGTTCCTGTATTAACGATGACATCCCAAACGTTTTAAAATGAAATAAATACGTTTCTTCTAAAATGTTTTAATAACGTATTTACCATGTTTTTCTGCGAACAAATTCCGCAACATTTTTATGAAATGAAGTACTCTGATTTTTATAAAGCATAAACAAAATCGGTCTTTTCTGGTCGTGAAAATGGGGATGTCACAATATATATATATATATATATATATATATATATATATATATATATATATATATATATATATATATATATATAAACATTGTAGCACCATGGTTCTTGGTATGTATTTTTTTTTATTTAAGTATTTTGCATTTTGGCCTGGGACTCGACGAGTTGAAGGACCAACTCGCCGAGTAGAAGCGGGAGGGGACGCGGGATTTAAGTGATGGACTCGTCGAGTTGAGTCCCGGACTCGACGAGTAGACTCTGACTGGACAAAAACCCTAATCTGAAGGTTTACACCCTATTTAATCATCTCTTTCAGCCACCACTCGTCCATATGGCTCCCAGGAACCCTCCATATCAAACCCTAAGTGTTTTGGTGCAAGATATAAGGCTTTTGAGTGATTTTTGTGGGTTTTGACCTCAAGGAAGAAGGAAGAGCATAGAAGGATCAAGAGGGGACTTAAGGATTCGAGTTTGGTTCATCATTTGCAGTCTTTGAAAGGTATAAAGTTTGTACCTTGCTTGCTTGTTTGTTAGATCCCTTTTTGGGGAAGATTTAGGGTTTTTAAGCCATATGAGGTAGCCAACCATGATTGCAAACATGGTTGGGGGTCAAGACTTCGGATCTAAGTCTTGGGAGGAGTCACAAGGCAGATTTGGGTTGCTTTTGCACCCAAGGAAGGTCCCATGCAACATAAGAGCCATTTTAGAGCTTTTTAGGCTTAAAAGTCGCATGCATGCACGTAAAGTTCGAAACTTTACATGCTAGATCGAGCATAGGGGCTTGGATCTATCTTTTGGTCAAAGGTTGTACATCAGAAATCGAGGATTTAGGGTGTGGACGTTACCGACTCGACGAGTCCGTTCTTGGGACTCGACGAGTCCAAGGCATAGAGTCCCTTATCTGTTGAGGGTCAAAAGAACCCAGTTGGGTGTTAGAAGGGTTGTAGAAGGTCCGAAGGAGTGACCCAACGTTTTGGGCTTAGCCTTAGACCTGGAGTTCATGGGACTCGACGAATGCTAGAACAGACTCGGCGAGTCCAAGGCAATCTCCTTATGGATGAAGATGAACTTGACGAGTTGTTCATACAACTCGGCAAGTCAAGGTCAGAACTTGTTCATCAGATGAAGGTGAACTCGACAAGTTGTTCATACAACTCGGCGAGTCGGATGAAGGTTCATTCGATGTTCATATAGAGGAGGAACTTGTCGAGTCGTTGCCAAACTCGAAGAGTCGAGTTGTGGATAAGGATGAGTAAAGGGTTAGGGACTCGACGAGTTGACGGCCCAACTCGGCGAGTCGGGTCAACTAGCAGTTGACTTTGACTTGGACTTGGTTGGGGGAAAAATAATCATTTTACCCTAAGAGTAGATATCAGTTTCCGACTGAGTGTTTTGTGGGGATTATAGCCGGAGGATTACAGAGCAGCAACAAACAGAGGTTTCCCGCACAGATTAGCAACAGCTACTCGTTCTAGGTGAGTTACCTTCCAGTAGTGGTGGGTCTATGGCCACAATGTCGGCCCACCAGTAGGAGTTGTTGTTGGATTAGTGTCTAAGTCCATAACTATTTTGGTATGTACTTGACCCGATGGTGCATGGTCCTTTTGGGTTGCCTTCACCAAAGCAACTTGATAGGATGAATTATGGAGATAGAGAGAGAGAGGATTAATTATGATTTATTAATATATTATATATTAAAGGAGAAATCATATTGTTTAATTAATATTAGTCAATAATTAATTAAGAATTAATTTTGTGGCTAAAAGACATTAATTAAACTTAAGGGACTAGAACTGTCAATTGTATGATAGTTGAATATTAGGCTAATGGACTCCATATTAGAGGAGTGGACGAATTTTATAGGGAAACCCATTAGAAATCGTCCTAGGCCTCTAAGGATGGAATCCATGAGTTGCTTAGGGCCTAAGCAGTCAAATTAGGGTTTCCTTGTTAGATAACCCTAATAGCCTCACTATTTAAGGACCCTAGGGCACCAAAAACGTGGCCAACTGATTTTCTACACGTTTTTTGGGTGCCTCCTCTCTATTAATTCTTCATCCTCTTGCTCTTGGTGTTTGTGAGCCATTAGAGGAGTGACACTTGTGACTCTAAGCTTTCTAAAGCCATTACAAGGAGGATTTGAGATTGTTATTGCTACATAAAAATCAAGGTATGATATAAAACCTAATTCATATATTAATATCGATTATCATATGCTAGATCTAGGGTTTAAAGTCTTGGATGAATGCATGTACAATAGAGAAACCTAGATCCACGCATTAGGGTTTGCATGATCACATAGGATGTTCTTATGGCTAAATCCCATCAGTGGTATCAGATCCTTGATTGGTTTCTATTGTATTGATGCCTTGTTTATTTGTTCAAGCTTTAAAATCGTTTTTTTTTTGTGCCCCTGACTGATGAACTCGGCGAGTAGCTCCAACTCGGCGAGTTCATAGTGGAACTCGACGAGTTCGAGCGTCAGTTAGAGCAGATTTCAGGATTTCTTGTTGTTTTGCTTGAGGATACTTGCCTTAATTGCTTTGGGTCATTAATATCTGAATTTTATCATATATTTGAGTATATCCTTGACCAAACAAAATATAATTACCATTTAATTGAATGATAATTTCCTTATATGATAATAATTGATTATTTGAATTAAATTGATAAATTGTCTTACAAGTAATATTGACTAGGTCAAATTTAGATAATCATTAAATTAATTAGTTGATTTATATTATTTGCTATTTGATCCTTTATGTTTTGAAAAGTTCAAAACTTGTCCTCAAGTTTTGATATTTAAGTTTTGTGATTAAAAGTTTAATTTGAATAATTTAAATTTCAAACCCTAGAATTTTACAAGTTTAAAATTCAACCCTATACTATTATAGTATTACAAGCTTAATATATATATATATATATATGATTTAAAATGCTAGTCTTACCGTTAGTAGGCCTCATTCACGAAGCCAGTCTATAAGGTGGGTATAAGGTTGCTTCCTATAAAATGGCGCTTAATGGGTGTACTCTCACACCCACCGCTTGCTTGACTGGTGGAGGGTCGTTAGCCGAACGAGTAGGATAGGGCAATCCTCTCCTCATTAATAAGTATAATGAATCTATATAAAGTAACTAAATGTTTTTCATAAAATTCCCAATCTTAGTTACTTTAGGCAAGAGTGAATTTGATGCAATTCCATGAAATTACACTTTGTGCCCTTGCAAAGACGTTAGTGGAGCGTGTGTGGTTAACCTGCACACTAAATGGTTCTAAGCAAAGGTGGCAAAGGGTGAGTCATTGTTTGTCATAGTTCGATGGAGCGTGTGTGGTTAACCGGCACATCAAATAGGTGACTGTAACAATGAGGGCATCATGTATGTTTGCATGGTTATTCACACCCTGTTTTGTGATCCTCGGCATCCCAGTCACAAATCGAGGGGCATATCGAGATTTAAACATGCCATTGAAAAGTTCAATGAATCTCAAAAGGATCTATGAGTTTTTCAATACATTTACAACTTAATCTTTTTTTGTTTTTCATGGTGGAAAATTAGTGAATCGTCATTCACTTACCTTCAAATGTTCTGCAATTTGGGTTACGGCGTCCCTCTCCCAAGTTGTAGAGTATTGTGTTGGGTCCTAGCCTTAATATCTCATTTGGGTGATTTATTAAGGACTCAATCAATCAAGTAACTTGAATTTTCTCCCATTTTGTAGATGTCAAAGAATGACAACTATGGTCTTCCCAAATCCCGTGGAACAAGTTTTCCACATGAAGATGATATTCCACGATTCAATCGAGGAACACGAGATCATGCTTCACTTCCTCCACCTCCTCCTATTGTTCTCCCTAACCCACAAGTTCAAAGGATTGAAAAGTTCAAACTCACTAAAGCCCTTTTGGCAAGTAAACGTGAAGAAGGAAAGTCAGTGTGTGCACACGTCCTAGAGATGAAGTCACACATTGAAAGGTTAAGAATGTTGGGATCCGTTTTCTGTGAGGAGCTGGCTGTTGACTGGGTTCTACAGTCGCTTCCTGACTCATATAGTGAGTTTGTAAGAGAGTATTATATGATGAATCACGACGTGATCCTCATCGATCTCACCGATATGCTTATTGCTGCTGAATCAGCAATGATTTGGCGCACAAGAAAAGAAAAGTTGATTGGTGGATCTGCCTTCCAGACCTCTATGGATATAACCAATGGCAACGAAAGGCATGCCATGGTCAAAAAGTTTGATCATAAGAGAAAGGCAAATTCTAAAGTAGTTCTGTGTGCTGTTCCAAAAGAGTCAATTTGCTTTTATTGCCAATAGAAGGGGCATTGGAGACGAAGATGCCCAGTATACCTGAGAGATCTAAGAGATGGGAGATTCAAGACGTATGACTCTACTTCAGGTAAACTCCACTATCTAACTCCATTAAGTTCCTATTCATTGACTCTTAATACATAATGTAATAAGATTACATTTGAATGTTTTGCAGAATCAGAGAAAAGAAAGGAATCTTGATGGAAGAGAAAGATGAGTCTGATCACGAAGAAATGGATCACGATCGCATGGATTCGAAGATCAAATTTTGAGCTTAGGAAGTTATGATAGAGTTGTTAGGAATATTTGATTACATAGTTTTTCAGTTGATTTTGCATTGTAAGGACATGTTTTCCGCTGCTTTTATGAATAAAATAAAATTTGATTTATCTTATTTATGTATATCCTTGCAATGAGATCGTTGTGAAAAATTGATGTTTGTGTATTTCTATAAATGGATGTGATTCTTAGTTATGTTATTTATGGCAGTGTCAAAATTTTCTAAGTAAGGAAAGATTCCCATCACCCAAGTTTCAATTGGACAGAAACATGGAATCATATGATTTGAATCATGTGATGTATGGAAATCTTGGTACTTAGAGAATTTAAGACTAATTCCTTGACAAAGATTCAAGTGAAGGACTAGGAGAACGGGTTCACAATGTTGTGCACTAGTCAAGTCCATCACAAATAACAATAAGACTATTCGTCATAATTTACTAAAAGTCTAGTAAAAGTGGTTATGCTTACAAGATTAAGTGGAATTCTGAATCATTGAAAAGTTTCAATGAATGGCAGAACAAATATGAAGAATCAATTAGGCAGAAAGATAAAAAGTTTCTCAAATCTAAGAAGAAGGGAGAGTACTTTTGTATCAGATTTTGTGATCGTCTTAATGATTATGAAACATATCACAATTGATCCTCTAAGGACATCTTAGTGCACTAGTATGGCTAAGAAGAGGAATCGGAAATCGTTGAAATGGTTAAATCAAAAGGATGAGTCACACTTCGTTCCAAACTCAAGTCTTAGAATCATACTCCAAGATTGTGAATTGAGTGACACACACTCATCAAATGTGAAGTAGAAAATTGTTTTTCTTACTCTTGCACGTTTGAAATTGGTAAGTTATGATGTCTTGGATAAGACTAAGACCAACTAAGACCAAATGTGTGTAATGTAATTCTCTTGATATAAACACACACAAACTCTTGGATATTTGTTTATCAAGAAATGTTTCTTGATAAGAGAATCTAATATGTCAAGAGGTCAGTGGGAGTCTGAAGATCTTGAAAAGATTCAAGAACTAATCAAGAGTAAACTTATTAAACACTAGCACACGACTTACGGTTTGTAACCTATCGTGTTGACAAAATTCTATTTCTGTGCCAATCCTGTTGAGTGATTATGCATATGAGTTCTACGAGTTCTTAATAGACTGTGTAAGACAAGCACCTTGTTCAATAAAAGTACATTGACTGTCATGGGTGAGCTACTAGATAACTTGGAAGCAATGGTGGGACCCTTGATGGCAAGAAATTAAGAATGAACAAGTTCTGTCCATAAGAGTTTGAATTTGTCACAAACATTATCTTTCGATTATGGTTATGGAAAATTCACATGGATAGGAACACATACACTATAAAATCTAAGTGTTATAAGGTTTCTCTCCTTCATGAAAATGATTGTGAGGAAACGCTTTCACTAAGAGAGATTTTAAGGAGATATCAATTATGTAAATTGCATTCTCAAATTCGATTATGATTACGACATCCCTTTTCATAGTTTGAATTGTGAAATTTGGCAATTAGTGTGAACATTTAGGACTTAGTAAGATAAGTTCTAAATTAGTTTAGACATATAAGTTGTCTAAGGAAAGGTGTGTAATTTTGAGAAGCTTAGATAAAGGCTTATCGAAGCATAAGTATTGATTCCTAGAAGTTTAGCTGGTTCCTAAATACGTGTCAAAGCTAGTGGGAGCATAAATGTTATGCTGGAATGGATATAATCATCATGTTAGTGGGAGCATGATTATTATTTAGTATTGCAAGTTGGCAAAATTAATTATAGAAAAAAAAAAGTTTCACTTTGCAATGTTGCAGGGGTTGAAAAGTTGTTTTTGCTATAATTAAGGGAGAGGATGTTATACTTTGTTTCTAATCTAAAAGCTTAGATCGAGAAATTTTAATTGAATTTAGTCAAGGGTATATTTATTATTTGCATTCTCAAAGTTCGATTATCATTACGACATCCCTCTTCGTAGTTCGAATTTTGAGAACACGGCAAATAGAAATATTATGACGATATTATAGTAAGAAACTGGTAAAGTATCACATTTTTCATTATGAATTGTATCTCGTACGCTTCGGGTATAGGATCAATTGCATATGCTATAATATTTGACCGTTCTAAAATTTTCCAAATGCCTAGGGCATTTAGAGGGAAAAAGCAAATAGAACCGGTTTTGACTAAAATAATTAAATAACTGCCAAGGACAATCTAAGGTTCGCCAAGGGTTGGTCGCTTGTGGGTAGTTAGAAGTAAAGCCATAGATGGACCATATTGACATAATTGTGAATAGATTAGACTCTATTTAGAATAAGTTGTCATATGGCAAATATGGAAATGTTTCCATATTGGGAGTT
Source organism: Lactuca serriola (assembly GCF_051521515.1). Classification (NCBI taxonomy): domain Eukaryota; kingdom Viridiplantae; phylum Streptophyta; class Magnoliopsida; order Asterales; family Asteraceae; genus Lactuca; species Lactuca serriola. The sequence goes on from NC_136415.1 coordinate 50,079,600, forward strand.
GGATATTGAGAATCAATGTCTAGATTAGAAACTTTTATGCAAGAAGGATGTTCAAAGGAATGTACTTTGAATACAAGACTTCATGACTATTGAATTGTCTTGTAACAATCTCCAATAGAGTATTTTGTAGTTTCATTGGCCGAGTCTTGGTGACTTTTGTGCCATGACATTACGAAAGGATTGTTGCATAAAATGTTAGGATCTAACATATTCTAGGAGTGGGGAGAATTTTGTATTCTTCCACTAATGGATTAGGAATTGTGAAATGAGTGTGATTGAAAATGTTATTCAATTATACTATTTCACAAAGTAAGGATCATGGGTAAACATAGTGTGCATGCTAAGAGCATGGGACAATTGTTGTTATAATTCAAGTAAGAAGTTGATTACCTGAAACAACAAATAATGAATAATCAATATGGTGATTAAATAAAATGTTTTATTTATACCCAAAGTTTGGGGTCATATGGATTAGTATTATTCTTGTGTTTCACTTTGCATGTTTTGACTTCCCGAATAATAAGATTATTCAAACTCTCCGCAGTCGCTCATTCTTTGGAAGTAGGAGTGAAAGAAGACTGTCATGAATCTGACTGTAGATTGTATAAAGTGTTTTAGACATAGCAAAAGTTTGCTGCAGGGTTCATGAGTGCTGCTATAAGATTAGAGTATTGGATTAAACCCACGCTCACTTGGATCACTTCATGGATTTTATCACAAGTGATTGGTGAGATGATAATATCTTATATTCTTGAAACCGAGATGTGTGAGTTGTATCTTGCGAGTCGGTTACACATTGATAATATGTAAACGCACCAGTAACTTGGTGTTATAATACATATTGTTGTGTGTGATTCGGTGAGTAAGTGCAAGCAAGCATTGAATCAATATTTATCCGTTCCTTTTATCTAAAGTGGGATAAAAGCGATATCTGTGGGCCCCTTGATGATTTAGTGATGACACCCTAAGCGCTTGGCCAAGCCGGGACTAATTTGATGTGTTCAATTGTAGTCTGTTGTCAGTCGTCGTAAATCGGAAATCGGGAAACAACACATAGACAGAGAGAATGATTTAAATCCATGTCTCAGTCTATACGATATCTGGAATGGAAGAATATATGATCCTTTATCTAAAGGACGCGTATCTGATAAGATCAGAGTTGACAGCGGTTTTTGAAAGCTACGCTTGCGGATCAGGATCTAAAGTCATACGCAGAATAGTTATTAGACTTATCCAAGTGGGAGATTGTTGGATTAGTTTCTAAGTCCATAACTATTTTGGTATGTACTTGACCCGATGGTGCATGGTCCTTTTGGGTTGCCTTCACCAAAGCAACTTGATAGGATGAATTATGGAGAGAGAGAGAGAGGATTAATTATGATTTATTAATATATTATGAGAATAATATATTAAAGGAGAAATCATATTGTTTAAATAATATTAGTCAATAATTAATTAAGAATTAATTTTATGGCTAAAAGACATTAATTAAACTTAAGGGACTAGAACTGTCAATTGTATGATTGTTGAATATTGGGCTAATGGACTCCATATTAGAGGGGTGGACGTATTCTATGGGGAAACCCATTAGAAATCATACTAGGCCTCTAAGGAGGGAGTCCATGGGTTGCTTAGGGCCTAAGCAGTCAAATTAGGGTTTCCTTGTTAGATAACCCTAATAACCTCACTATTTAAGGACCCCTAGGGCACCAAAAACGTGGCCAACTGATTTTCTACACGTTTTTTGGGTGCCTCCTCTCTTCTCATTCTTCATCCTCTTGCTCTTGGTGTTTGTGAGCCATTAGAGGAGTGACACTTGTGACTCTAAGCTTTCTAAAGCCATTACAAGGAGGATTTGAGATTGTTATTGCTACATAACAATCAAGGTATGATCTAAACCCTAATTCATATATTAATATTGATTATCGTACGCTAGATCTAGGGTTTAAAGTCTTGGATGAATGCATGTACAATAGAGAAACCTAGATCCAAGCATTAGGATTTGCATGAGCACATAGGATGTTCTTAGGGCTAAATCCCATCAGTTGTATGATTAGATGATTGTCTCTGTGATATCATCTAGGTTTGCTACTACCTGATATGTTATATGCTGGCATGATACGTTATATATGATAGTAGTAGAGTTTGGTTTTTAGGACCGAAGGGTAGGTCAGACACCCCAGATATGTCTGACAGTGTGTGATGATATGTTTATATACTGGCATTGTATGTTATACATGATAGTGGTAATAGGAGATGAATAGTCCCCAAGTTCAGTTGTTAGGACCGAAGGGTAGTTCGAACACCCCAGATATGTATGATAGTATGTTTATGTTATGATATATGTAATAGTAGCAGTATGGGGTGGAATAGGCCCCGAGGGTCGGTTGTTAGGACCGATGGGTAGGTAAGCACCCCATAATGGCTTGACACGGGTAGGACGGCACCCCAAAATGCCCGCAAAGGTAGATCTGATGGGTTTTATGCATAAGAACAATCCTATGTGCTCATACAAACCCTAATGCTGGGATCTAGGTTTCTCTATTGTACATGCTTTGAATCCAAGACTTACAAACCTAGATCTATCATATATAATTCGAAATTATCATCAAGAAAATAGATCTAAGTGTTTTACCTCTTCCAAGTAGCTTGAATCTTTGTAATCTTCTTGATCTTGAGCTTAGAGTCACAATTGTAACTCCTCTAATGGTTCACAAACCCCACAAGCAAGAAGGCAATATGAGAGAGGGTGAGAGGTGCTGAAATCGGCCCTAGGGTTCTCTTAGAAGCAAGTGTAGCCGATTTCCATAGCCTAGGGGTCTTATTTATACTGTTGGCTGCTAGGGTTTCAATCTCAACCCTAATGGATAGCTTAATCACCAAGCAGCCCATAGAACCTTCTAGATTAGGGCCTTTGGACGAAAATATGATGGATCCCCATCATAATTTCGTTCCCCTTTAGTCCATTAGGTTCCCCAGCCCAAAACTCAACTATCATGCATTTGACAGTTTATACCCTTTTTTTTAATTAATCTCTTTTAGTAAAAAATTAATTCCTAATTAATTTATGACTAATACTAATTAAATAAATATGATTTCTCCTTTAATATATTATTCTTATAATATATTAATAAACCATAATATTCTCTCTTTCTCCTTAAATTACCTTGTCAAGTTGCATTGGAGAAGGCAACCCAAAAGGACCATGCATAACCGGGTCAAGTACATACCAAATCTAGTTACGTGCTTAGACACTAATCCAACAATCTCCTACTTGGATAAGTCTAGTAACTATATCTCACATATGACTTCAGAATCCGATTAGCAATCGTAGCTCTTATACTTCACTGTCAACTTTGATCAGCAAATTGTCCTTCAGATAAAGGATCGTATAATCCTCTGTTCTGGATATCATGCTGACAATGATTATGTCCAACATTTGTTCCTCAATCTCTGATTTGTTTGACATAGAATTTAGTTGAACACATCAACTTCATTCTGACCGGGCCCGACACATAAGTCAAACCAAATCATCAAGTGGCCAAGATATCACTTTTATTCTCATAAAATAAAATGAACATATCAACTTCGACTCATATGCATCTATTATTTACTAATTGAATCATACACAACAATGTGTTTTATAACATCACGTTATTAATGTGTTTACACATCATCAGTGCATAACCAACCAACAAACAACAACCATATCTCTAAGTTTTAAGACTATATGATATTATCGCTTTGCGATCACTTAAGGCAAAAACACCACGAAGTGATACCAGCAAACTCGGGTTTAATCCAATGCTCAAATCATATTCATAAGCACGCATGAACTTTGCAGCAAGCCTTTCCTATGCCCAATACCTTTTAGACAATCTACAAACAATTCATGACAGTCTTTATTCATATCTACTTCCAAAATATGACTGACTGTGGACTGTTTGAATAATCCAATCATTCAGGAAGTCAACAAATGCAAAATGGAAACAATAGATAAATAACCAACACAAGATAGTAGCTTTACTCATAAATAACACAATTTTATTTATTCATCAAATGTCAAGTACAAACTATCTATTACACGTTTCCTATCTAATCCAAACCTATATCATCCTTCAGCCCAATGCTCCTAGCGTGCTGCAAGTGTTTGACCCTACTTAGTCCCTTCGTAAGGGGATCTGCTGGGTTTTCTTCTGATGATACCCTCTTCACAACGAGGAGTCCCTCTTCTACCTGATGTCTGATAAAATGGTATTTTCTGTCGATATGTCGAGATCTGCTATGATCTCTTGGTTCCTTGGTCAAGGCAACCGCTCCTTCATTATCACAGAAAATTTCCATCGGATTCTTTATGGATGGCATAACTCCAAGGTTTCCAATGAAGTTCTTCAACCATATAGCCTCCTTTGACGCTTCGCTCGCCATAATGTACTCTGATTCACACGTTGAATCAGCTACAGTCTCCTGCTTGGAACTTTTCCAAGTCACTGCTCCTCCATTTAGGGTAAAGACCCAACCCGACTGCGATCGGTAATTATCCCGATCCGTCTGAAAACTAGCGTCACTGTACCCTCATACCCTTAAGTCATCACTCCCACCAAGGACTAGAAACCATTCCTTGGTCCTTCGTAGGTACTTAAGAATATTCTTAACTGCAATCCAATGGGCTCTACCAGGGTTCCCTTGATATCTGCTGACCATGCTCAAAGCAAAGGCCACATCAGGGCGAGTACAAGTCATAGCGTACATGATAGAGCCTACTGCGGAAGCGTAAGGTACTCGGCTCATATCAACTATCTCTGCCTCTGTACTCGGGCTCTGAGTCTTACCCAACTTGGTATTGCTTTGAATTGGCAACTCCCCTTTCTTGGAATTTTCCATACTAAAACGCTTTAGTACCTTATCCAAGTATGTATCCTGACTGAGTCCTATCAGTCTCTTTTCTCTGTTTCTTACTATCCTTATTCCCAGAATATAAGCAACTTCTCTGAGGTCCTTCATAGCGAAACATTTCCCAAGCCAGGACTTGACCTCCTGCAAGGTTGGGACATTGTTTCCTATGAGTAGTATGTCGTCGACATACAATATGAGGAAGCTCATTATACTCTCACTGGCTTTGACATATACACAAGATTCATCTTCGCTTCGCACAAAGACAAACTCTTTAACTTTCTCGTCAAAACAAAGTTTCCATCTGCAAGACGCTTGTTTCAATCCATAAATGGATTTCTCAAGCTTGCATACTCTATTTGGATGCTTCGCATCGACAAAACCCTTTGGCTGATTCATGTAAACATCCTCAGCCAACTTTCCATTAATGGGGCCCCATAGTAATAACAAAGAATGTGCTAAACTATTCGCAGGAGTAGAAACTGCGGCAGTTAAGAAATTGCAGCCTTCCAAATAGGAACTAGCCAATCCGAAAGCAGTTTTCACGTCCATCTGCCATATTTCATAATCATGAAACGCAGTTATTGCAAGCATTACCCTAAAAGACTTAATCTTCGCAACTTGTGAGAAGGTCTCATCATAGTCAACTCCGAGAGTTTGAGTAAAGCCCTTCGCAACCAATCGCGCCTTATAAGTATGAACTTTCCCATCCATGTCCGTCTTCTTCTTGAAGATCCATTTGCACCCGACTGTCTTACGACACGGTACATTATCAACCAAATTCCAAACTTGGTTGTCGTACATGGATTGAATCTCGCTGTCCATCACCTCTTTCCATTTAGCAGACTCCGGGTCTGCCATGGCTTCCTTGTAGCTACTAGGTTTGTCCAAATTTACTAGTGTACTATCACTAATAAATGTACCCCCTTCAGTAGTAATATGAAATCCATATAACTGGGGTGGAACATTAGCCCTAGTGGAACGTCGAAGAGGTAAGGACTCGTCAACAGGTTCAACAGGAGTTTCCTCCTCAGGTTGAGTGCCAGTGTCAGTGGTTCCTTCATCGCTTTGATCTTGAATCTCTTCAAGTTCAATTTTCCTCCCGCTGTCTTCTTGGCTTATCAATTCCCTTTCTCGGAAAACTTCTCTTCTAGCAACGAAGACAACATTGTCACTCGGTCTATAGAAAAGATAGCCAAAAGACTTCTGAGGATAGCCGATGAAATAACACTTCTCACTACGAGGTTCGAGTTTGTCGTGAGTCTCTTGTCTTACGAAAGCCTCGCAGCCCCAAACCTTGATATGTGCCAACGAGGGAGATTTCCCTGTCCATATCTCGTGAGGAGTCTTGGCAACCTTCTTGGTGGGAACTAAGTTAAGGATATGGGCGGCAGTCTCTAAGGCATACCCCCAGAAAGCTAGTGGTAACGAAGTCCGACTCATCATAGAACGAACCATGTCCAACAAGGTCCGATTACATCTCTCAGCCACACCATTCAATTGTGGCGTCCTCGGAGGTATCAATTGCGAAACAATTCCGCATTCCTTTAGATAGTCGTGAAACTCAAGACTTAGGTACTCTCCTCCTCGGTCTGACTGAAGCATCTTGATGTTCCTGCCCAGCTGATTCTCCGCTTCATTCTTAAACTCTTTGAACTTTTCAAAGGTTTCCGACTATTGCTTGATTAAGTAGATATATCCATATTTGCTATAATCGTCCGTAAAAGTCACGTAGAAGCGGCAATCATCCCTTGTGGTGGATCTAAAGGGGCCACACACATCGGTGTGTATGAGATCCAATAGACCCTCACCCCTTTCACAAGTGCCAGTAAAGGGTGACTTGGTCATCTTCCCAAGTAAACAAGATTCACACGTGTCATCGTCGCTAAGGTCGAATGACTCCAACAAATCCTTTTGGGGTTGGGCTATGCGTTTCTTGTTGACATGGCCAAGGCGACAATGCCACAAGCATGCTTTGTCTAGAATGGTAGACGAATCAATATTCAAAACATTATTTCCTAAATTATCAACAACCATCACAGATTCATAAATCCCATTACAAGGTAATGCATTGAAGTAAAAGACACCATTCAAATAAACATTAATAGAACCTTTACTATTATCAAAAGAATATCTGAAACCTTGTCTAAACAACCCCCGAAATGAAATAATGTTTCTTGCCATATCTGGCGAATAAAAGCAATTGTGTAAATCTATCCCTAACCCATTACTCAACACTAAAGAATAAAAACCGAATTTGGTCACAGGCGATGATCTTCTGTTTCCCGTAATCAGGTTCATCTTTCCATGTTCCACCTCCCTACTTCTTTTTAGGCCCTACATATTAGAACAAATGTGGTAACCACACCCTATATCAAGAACCCATGAAGTAGCAAATGATGAGTTATTAGATTTAACAGAATACATACCTGCAAAGGTGGACTTGATCTTCTTATCCTTTATATCTTGCAGATACTAAGGGCAGCTTCGTTTCCAGTGGCCCTTTTGGTGACAATAGAAGCACTCTGCTTCCTTGTGATCGGAGGAGGGTTTAGCAGGGCCTGCTTTGGTCCCACTTGAGGACGAACCATCACGGGGCTTCCCCTTATGGTGGCTCTTACATGGAGCCTTCCTCTTTTTACCCTTTCCTTGACCTATTGCCATCACAAGAGCGGCCACAGCAGGGGATGGTGCAACGGATTTGTCTTTGAGGTTGCTCTCAGCAGTCCTCAAGAGTCCTTGGAGCTTGCTCAAGGATACCTCTTCCTTATTCATATGGTAGGTCATCCTAAACTGGTTGTAGCAGGAGGGCAAGGAGTGGAGGATTATGTCGATAGCCAAATCCTCATCAAACTTAACATTAAGTTTGAGAAGACGATCAATATACCTCTGCATTTTCTGCAAATGAGAGGTTAGGGATTCTCCACTCTCCATCTTAGCGCTGATCATGTTAGTAATGATCTCATAGCGCTCTTGCCTCGTGCTCTGGTGATACCTGTCCAGCAAATCCTGATGTATTTCATAGATACATGTCCTCATAGGACTTTTGGAGTTCGAGGTTCATTGTGGCCAGCATGATGTAGTGAACTTTCGTAGCATCATGCTCGTGGGCCTCAAAGGCGGCCAACTCTTCAGGAGTAGCAACATCTCGGATGATCTTTTCAAGCTTTTAATCGAGGACATATTCTTTGTCCTCGTAGCGTGTGATCATGCGGATATACCTCATCCACTCGTTGAAGTTTGAACCATCAAATGTCACTTTCTGACACAGGTTCATCAACGAGAATGACCCAGAAGCGTTGTTGTTTGCAAAGATCTGAAAAGAAAAAGAACAAAGTTTGATTAGAAATGAATCCCTAATTAAACACCCAAATGAGAAATTAGGGCTAGGATCCAACAACATTATTTACAAGTTAGAAAGGGATGTCGTACTCTAAAAGTAAATAATTTGAAGGTAAGTGAATGACGATTCACTAATTCTCACCATGAAAAACGAAAAAGACATTTAGGTTTTAAATGTATTGAAAACTCCTAGATCTTTGAGATTCATTGAACTTTTCAATGGCATGTTTAAATCTCGATATGCACTTCAAATTTGCGATTGGGATACCGAGGATCACAAACAAGTTGTGAATAACTATGTGAATCTACATGGCGCACTCAATGTATCTATCATCTAATCAATGTGCCGGTAAACCACACACGCTCCATTGATCTATGACAAACATCGAGTCACCCTTTTCCACTAATGTCATCCCCAAATTAGTGTGCCGGTTAACCACACGTGCTCCACCAACGTTTGACAAGGGTGCGAAGTGTAATTCCATGGATTAGCATCATTTTCACATTTTACCCTAAAGTAACTAAGATTGGGAATTTGTAAAACATGTAGTTATTTTGTATCTTACATTATACTTTTAATGAGGAGAGGGTTGCCCTATCCTACCCGTTCGGCTAACGACCCTCCACCAGTCAAGCCAGCGGTGGGTGTAAGTGTACACCCATTAAGCACTATTTTATAGGCAGCAACCTTATACCCACCTTATAAACTGGCTTCGTGAATGAGGCCTACTAACGGTAAGACTAGCATTTTAAGTTATACATATATATATATATATATATATATATATATATATATATATATATATATATATATATATATTAAGCTTGTAATAATATATAATAGTATAGGGTTGAATTTTAAACTTGTAAAATTCTAAGGGTTTGAAATTTAAATTATTCAAAATTAAACTTTTAATCACAAAATTCAAATTTCAAAACTTGAGGGCAAGTTTTGAACTTTTTCAAAACAAAAGGAATCAAATAACAAATAATTTAAATTAAACAATTAATTTCATAATTATCTATATTTGACCTAATCCAATTTTAGTCATAAGATAATTACCAAATAATTTCAAATAATCCATATTTATCATATAAATAACCAATATTCAAAAGATTTGAAATTATCTATTGTTTTGGTAAGGATAATCATTTAATTAAGGTAAAGTTCGGATTTTAACTTCAAAAAACGATTTAGGCATCAAATCCAAGACAAAACAACAACTAAATCTCGAAATATCCTCTGCCTGACGCACAAACTCGCCGAGTCAACTTTGAACTCGCCGATTCTAGATACTGACTCGCCGAGTTGAGTCGGGCAGAGGCAAGAAAGTCGATTTTCAACAAGAAAAACTGTTAAGCATCACATACAATTGAAACCAATCAAGACTCTGATACCACTGATGGGTTTTATGCATAAGAACAATCCTATGTGCTCATACAAACCCTAATGCTTGGATCTAGGTTTCTCTATTGTACATGCTTTGAATCCAAGACTTACAAACCTAGATCTATCATATATAATTCGAAATTATCATCAAGAAAATAGATCTAAGTGTTTTACCTCTTCCAAGTAGCTTGAATCCTTGTAATCTTCTTGATCTTGAGCTTAGAGTCACAATTGTAACTCCTCTAATGGTTCACAAACCCCACAAGCAAGAAGGAAATATGAGAGAGGGTGAGAGGTGCTGAAATCGGCCCTAGGGTTCTCTTAGAAGCAAGTGTAGCCGATTTCCATAGCCTAGGGTCTTATTTATACTGTTGGCTGCTAGGGTTTCAGTCTAAACCCTAATGGATATCTTAATCACCAAGCAGCCCATAGAACCTTCTAGATTAGGGCCTTTGGACGAAAATATGATGGATCCCCATCATAATTTCGTTCCCCTTTAGTCCATTAGGTTCTCCAGCCCAAAACTCAACTATCATGCATTTGACAGTTTATACCCCTTTATTTAATTAATCTCTTTTAGTAAAAAAATTAATTCCTAATTAATTTATGACTAATACTAATTAAATAAATATGATTTCTCCTTTAATATATTATTCTTATAATATATTAATAAACCATAATATTCTCTCTTTCTCCTTAAATTACCTTGTCAAGTTGCTTTGGAGAAGGCAACCCAAAAGGACCATGCATAACCGGGTCAAGTACATACCAAATATAGTTACAGGCTTAAACACTAATCCAAAAAGGTCGGCACCCTAGAATAGTCGTACGGTTAGGTTGGCACCCCAGAATGGTCGTACCGGGTAGGTCGGGCACCCCAGAATTTCCCCGCAGTATGTATGTTATGTGATTGTAAGGTATGTGGTACAATGGGGGAACTCACTAAGCTTCGTGCTTACAGTTTACAGTTTTGGTTTCAGGTACCTCTTCAGCTAAGGAGAAGGAGTTGGCGCGGTAGCAGCACATTACACACACACTCTTTGTTTTCCGCACTATGGTTATTCTGGGATTGTACTCTAACTTGTTACAAATTTTATGACTTGGGTTTTCAGATATGATACAGTGTTTTATGAGATGATGTGATTTCACAGTATTTTCTTATGAATGTTTTTATGAGCCAGTTAATAAAAACGAAATTTTTGGACTTGAAAATTGGGTCGTTACACACATGATCAAGAAATAATCATACACATATACATACATAAGGGATGATTTCGAAACTTGCTAAACACATGTAACAAATCTATTTATAACACAGATATGTAAAAAATCAGAAAAAAAATTTAGTATAAATATGTAGCAAATTTGTTTTCGTCAAACTTTTATCATGTGGAGCATATCATGAAACATTCATTCTTGGAAAATATGTAACAAACCATAACAAATTCATGGTAAATCAAATGTTATCCAAATTGTTAACACATACATATAGCAAATCATAAACATTGAACCTTATTCAATAGAAAGAAAAAAAAACTTGAAGAAAATGAGGAAGAAAGCTTGAAGGCGAGTATTATCCAAAAACGTTAACACGAAAAATCTCAATCGCACAAAAAAATGTTCAGACAAAACGAACGAATCTCGCTCTCGAGGAAGAAATTGGAGGAAAGGGTGGGTGGACTCGGCGGAGGAAAGAGGAAGAAGTTGTGGAGGCGAAGGCTACATGGTCGCTCTTCCTCCGTTTCTTGTCTTCTGTTCTTGCAATGTTTAAGGCAAAATTGAGATTATTGATTTTGTTCCTAACCCTTCACATTTGCATAGTGGATCGAATCAGGGGATTTGTAACGTCCCGATTTTCAACATAATTTTTTTTTATTTTTATTTATTCAAATATATCAACGTATAATTACATTATACAAAAACATATTGCAAATGCGTGTGTGTACAGTCGAACCTTGCCCTTATCATGAATCAATGAAGCACCTGGGAAACATTTATAATCAACTAGGTAAGCATGAAGCTTAGTGAGTTCTCCAAAATACCATATCCCACAAACATATATAATGCATACACATAATGACCTTCAACATAAAGTTAGTCCGCATCTTGGCCTTCATCATGAAGTTGGTCCGCACTTTTTTTCTTCAGTATAAGATTTGGTCTGCTACTTGGCCTTTAGCATAACGCTAGTCCACCCGAGTCTATAGGCCTCCAGCCCTACGCTGGTCCTCCCTCAGCCCCCACATAGTGTATCAACATATATAAACAGTACAATAGACAACAATCCAACACTACATGCAACTAACAAAACTAGCCTAATTGCATACTACATGGAAACTATATCCTAACATACATAATATATATACTGGAGCACATAATATATTGAGAAAACTCACATGGACAATTACTCAGACGATTGACAACTATCTGGGTGATCCTACTGGGGATCCAACTGGTGGGTAATGCGTCTAACAAGTATTAACCTATAATACTATAACTTATTAATCTTAATGACAATCTGGTAATGAAAAATAGATCTTTCACTAATCCTAATTAATATTGAGAGTTCTATCAAATAAGGATCAACCAAGCAGGATAGTTGCGATGCATGACCATTTTGGCATATAGCCTTTCTGAAATCCAACAACTAAGTCAACGTGACCATTCTAGACACCTCTCCCGTAAGTAGATCAATCAATATTATAACTGGAATTACTGATAAATTTTATTTATACATTCATAACAACGATTATGAATATAAATATAACTGGAATTACTAATAAATCTTATTTATACATTCATAACCATGTAGGCAGGACTTTGATATAGAACACTTCTATTTCTTTGGGCTCTTAGATGCCCCAAGGCTTCGCCAAATACTCAATTTCTAAAGAAAAATTTGGACCAAAGAGGAGAGAGTTTTCCTTGGAAAGGTGTGAGGATGAAATGATGGGGGTTTGATCTTATTTATGGGATATTTTTGCTAGGTGTGTCGTGCGCTTTTGTGACATAGCTCCTTATGGCTCGTACAATGTGTCGAATTTCTGGTGGTCTGCATCCTACCTTCTAGAAGCGTTGCGTGCTACGCCGCGCGCTACGAGATTTAATTGTTTTCTAAAAATGGTAAATTTCTCATACGAGCTTCGTTTTCGACGTTTTTTATATTCACGTGTAGCTATCGACGAGTACTACAGTTTTCATTTAGACTTCGTCGACTAATTATCACCTTATTTTTAACAGACTTTGACTGTTAAAGTTTGCATAAAAATCATAACTCCTTTATACGGTATCCGTTCTATAATGTCTTTATATCGACATACTCCTATTCACGAGATATTCAACTGTCGTTTAGATTGTTTTACCTAACACTCGACCGATTTTAATTTCAATTTCTGCAGCACACACTGTTGTGCTAAAAACTTAAAAAAATCATAACTTCCTTATACGAAATCAGATTTAGGCATTCTTTATATGCACAAGTTCACTTTTCTGATTACTACGAATTTCATCAAAATTATTTATCTTAAATAGTTCTCTATCAAAAACGTTTATTTACGTAACTTGTCGTCTATATTGTAAGGCGAAAATGAAGTGCTATAGGATTTCCATGGATGAAATCCAAGGTTTTAAAGAGAAAACAAACATGCTAATTGAGGATTGAGGACGTAGTCCAACTTTCCACCCTCTTCAAAAGAAAATCAAACACACCCTAACAGCATTAGACTTTATTTTGTATATGTATTTAATCAATGGATTCTTATATGTGATTTACCTTTAAACTTTGTTTATTGTGTTGAAAAAATACGAGTATGACCAATTATTATATATTTTCACTAGCTAAACTATTTTTTGTATATGATTTATCATTAAATTATTTTTATTTGCTTAAATCTTTAAATTTTTTTAAAAAAGTTTTTTTACTACTTTTATAACTTTTTTAAATAACTTATTTATAATATTTTGTATAGCTTTTATTCCAACATTTTTTTACATATATACATACGATTCTTTATCACATTTAATATGACCCACCCAAATGAAAGATTAATGTCTATTTTTTTTTTAAATAATGTAAGATTAATGTACAAGTACAATAACTATGGGCAGGTATATAACATTAATATAACTAGAAGAGGTAAATAATGTTTTTATAATGTAAGATTAATGTTTCTTACCTAAGTAATATGATAAAATAATATGTTAGGATCGAAAGTCTAGTAAGTTTTATATAGATCAAACATATTATGGGTGTGTTCAGTAAAATAATATGTTAGGATCGAAAGTCTAGTAAGTTTTATATAGATCAAACATATTATGGGCGTGTTCAGTAAAAATAGTTGGTAACATGTAGCTTGTAGCGGGAAGTGGGTAGCTTTTAGCTGATAACGTTTTGTTAAACGCTACGTGAAGTAACATTTGGATTTAGAACATTTTTTTTTTAAATTAGACGCTAAAAGTTTGTAGTGTCAAACGAGACTTTCTGTTCAAAACGAAACGTTTTGTCAAACGTTAGAAGCTCTCAAACACTTCCAAAAAATTTATGCCGAACACTAGGTATTCATAACAAAAAGAACATACAAATCATCCTAAGACTATTTTTGCGAAAACCTTGCCTAATATACACATACACTAAAATAATAATTAAAGATATGGTCTCATTTCTCTCTTCCCTTTTTATCTTAAAGGATAGTGGTTGTGTAGAGTGTGCTATATAAGTTGGCACATAGGCCTCGTCTAGAAAATGGGGGTAAGTTGGACGACCGCATAGGGGAGATAATAGTATCATGGCCTATTTTTAAATTTGCCGCTATCTATTAATAACTAAATAAGTTTTATTTATTTGTCAAAGTGTGGCCTCAACATACCTGAAAAGATGTATAGGGTTTAGGGTTTAACTGAGGAAAATACACGTGTTCAAATGCATGCCACAATAACGTTTTCCCCCATTTTACGTCGTAATTTACCTTTATAAGTTTTGTCGCTAAAACCCTCATAAGGCGTCACCCCATTAAATGTGCAACTTCAACTATACTTTCCCCATTTTTATCTAGGTTTGAAAGTTCCGTTGGATTCGGGTTTATAGGTTGGTGGTTCAGAATATATTAACTCAATTCAACCAATATAATATATAGGTTGACGGATTGGAAACTTCAACCCAACCCAACCCAATACACATAACCTATTTAAGTATATGGATATGCCGGTCAGTGGGTCGATTTCGGATCAAAGAGTCAATAAGTCATTTTTAGGTAACTTTTTACATATTAAATCTATACAAATTATACACGTTTCTAAATTAATTAATAATTATCATTTTAAATTGACTAGAAGAAACAAACAACCAAATACAAATCTAACATTATAAGTTAATAAGCAACACATTTGAAAAAAAAAAAAGAGGCTTCTAACGCCAGATATTAATTATATGATATTAATTCATAAATATATTTTTTTTAAATATAATATATATATAGTTGGGTTGGCACGTTGACTGATGAACCCAAACAAGCAACCTAACTCAAGCCATGCAATAAATGCCAATGGGTTGACAGGGCAAAAATCTCAACTCAAACTCATTTATTTTCGTATCGGGTTATGAGTTGGGTCAAAAATTATCACCCGTACTTATATGCCTATGTTATTTTCCTTTTTAATTTATGTTACAAATATATTAGAAAGAAATAATAACACCTTGGAGGTGGTTAAAATCAAGGTTGTTAAAATCGAGATAATGATCGTACAGTCCTATGATCTCACCTAGGTAAATCAATCTCGATCTTATTCAAATCATTTTTCAGTAAAATCGCGGTAGGATCGTAAGATCGTAGGATCGATCGTAAAATAGTATGATTGTTAATATATATTTTTTTTAAAAAATTCAAAATTTTTTTGATTAACTACATAGAGTACCTCTTTTGATTGTATATTGTTAAATAATGTATTAGAAATGTATTTTTTATGTTTCAAAATATTTATTGTTAACTGGATAGTTAACTCATGGATGAATACGTATTTTTATGTTTTAAAATGCTTTTGGTAGGATCTTACGATCCGATTCGATCTTACAATTACGATCTTGCATAGCGGAAAACGATCATATATAAGATCCCGATCTTAACAACCTTGAAGTTAAAATACTCGAATTTATGGGAATATTACGAGAAACTATATTTTGACTTTTATCTTTTTTTTTTTAAATTAAATTCATTTGAAATTATTTATATATGAAATTATTTTCCATATAATTATAACCTTTTGTAATAGAATACTTTGACTTTTATTCAGGGTTCATAGTTTATTTATTAACACGAATCTTAAAAAAATATCTTTGATATAGTAATTTTTGGTGATTTGAAGGGGTCTTTTTCATATTTGGCTCCAAGCCCAAAAAATGTTTGACCCGACCTTGTTGACACAGATCATACATATTAAACAGCTCAAAATACTCTTTAATCTAGGTAAAACATGAAATACCATACATGTACAATACAAGGTTTAGGAAGATTCAAGTGTTGTGAAGGCATTATTGTATACCAACACAATCTCTTTACTCTTTAATTGGATATACATTTATCTTTAAAGTGTATGGACCATATTAGTTAATTCATTATGCAACATGTAGATGATTTATACGACTCTTTAATGTCTTTAAAAACAAATAAATATTTTAATAATTCCCCATCTCAAAGTCTCAAACTCTTTTATCTTTCAAAACGCTATACTTCTATTATGCATAATTTAGTGTATAAATAAACAAGTAGTATATATTTTATAAACATGACCTCATTTGAATTTGATAATATATAGTGTAATATAACTGAAAGACATTACACTTCCCTTTCGGGTTTAGAAAAAAAAATAATAATAAAAAGTAATAATAAAGAAAAAAAAAGATATGAGTCGCACGTTGCTAATTGTTTGTACTTAAAGCTTTTAAACAATAGCCCTTGCGATATTGACAATAAGGCTTATTAATTACTATCAAATAATTTAAATGTTCATCTTTAAATATTTGTACCATAATGTACTACCATCTAATGTGCATGCTTCACAACCACATATGCCTCTAATCCCTTCTTCTTCCACGTATCACTTCAAAAGAAATCATTGTTCATTGAGATTGAAAAATAAACAAAACTTTTTATAAATACACAATCATATCATAGAAAGGTAAAATGGTAAAAAGAAAATGTTTCGGGTTATAACCGGTTTTTGGGTCAATATAATCAATCTTATAGAACCGGTTATGGTTTGGATGAAAACCATATTAGAAAAATCGTTTTTCTAAAGACATACATGCATCATATTTTCTGCATTTTGACAAATAATTATAAATTTTATTAACAAGAAATTCAAAAAAAAAAAAAAAAAAAAAAAAAAAAAAAAACACTTTATTAAACATTTTGGGTTAACAATGGATGCGTTTTAATAATGGGTAACCAATATAAATTGTTGGGCCTTTAAAGACCATAAAAGACTTTAGCTGGGCACACTAATAATTTTAACTGTTTTGGGACCCAAATAAGTGAACTGATCACTTTGCCGACCTTTGTGTGAACCTATAAAAAGACTATACCTGGACCACTAATTATTTTAATTATATTTTTTAGTCATATATTAAATAGAGCTAATCAAGAAAGAACTAAATTTCGAAAATAAACTGAAGAGGTTTTTTCCTTGTTACTTTCTTTAACAAAATCAAACAAACACATGCATAGTATAATTATCATTTTAGTGAATCGTAAAAAATTCAAAAAAAAATACATATGTACGTATTATACACGCATACGTATAATAATTTGTATATATGTGCAAAAATGAGCTTATTTATATATTTATTTTCGAATGACATTTAATCTTATATGTGGTATGGATTCAGATTATGTTTGTGTTTTGACTTGTTTACGAGCTTTGTTTCAGCAGTTTCACTAATGACATGGCCTCTCTTAAAACCCAACATGCATTAGTGAGTGTTATTTTTAGTAAAATTGTTCAAGGCATAAAAGTACAATTTGACATGATTGTTAGACTGAAAATAGTTTTTTAGTGTTTTTAGGCACCACATGTTCAAGATTTTTCTTATGGTCATTCTTATCGATGGTCTTGGCCAATATATATCACAAGTGGAGTATCGTGGTATCTTTAAGTATCGTCTTATAATCCCATTAATATTTGATTGACGAGATATACAATGTTTGTTGCAAAGTATGCTTGAACTTTTTTGAGGAGCATGCAGTATAATGTAGATAGCTCTCGAGTTTTAAGTACCAACATGATCTGGTTAGGCACGTTTTTTGACATTTTTTGATATGTCGGGGTTTCAGCCAAAAAAGTGGCACCTATGAATTTCTTGATTGAACCATTGGAAAGGAGATCAACACTTATATCAGTCAATATTTTTGTTTTTGGATGGGTAAGAAGTAAACACGCATGTGTGGATCTAACATGAGTTTTTCCTCTCCTGGATTTGAGGAATGAGATTTTTACTGTAGGGCACGTTGTTCTAAAAGTTGTCTCATATAAAGTGACAAAACATGTGAAAACATACATGGAAAATCAACACATGTTTATACCTTTCGTGTTTGATACTTTTTGATTCTTTGCACCAAATGTTATCGAACTCATCAATAGAGTTCAACAGATTATGTATAGTAATGTTATGACCCTTAGATTTATGTATGTGGTTTTTAAAAAAATTAGTTGACGATCCAAAAAAAAGATTATGGTTCAGCTTGTTGTCGATTTACCACGAACATCTACAATAAAACTTTAATGACACAGAATATATTTATAAATTTAAAAAGAAAAAATAAAAAATTGCAGACTTTGAGCATATGCACCTTATTTTTATTTTAACGTTTCACTAAAACGATTAGTGCATTATTAACGTGAGTGTTTTGATTGACAAAATCCATGGGGAAAAAATCTATGGGAAAATGACTTAGGTGGGTAACTACCTTTTATCTGTGTTTACATATTGGCAACTTCTTATTTTTTGTACATAAGAAAGCAATTAACTTGTTTTAACTGTTTAAATTACACCAATATTACCGGTTAATACATGTTTTAACCGATAACTCAAAGGGAAAATGACTTAGGAGGGTAACTACATCTTTTTTGTACATAAGAAAGCAACTAACTTGTTTTAACTGTGTAACATCCCAAAAATCATGACCAAAATTTTCGTTTTTAAGTGACCTACTCGGCGAGTTATTCTCCTTCTTTTGGTTCCATTCCCAGCATCTTATCCGGGTCTTGGTACCCTATTTAAATCTGGGTGTTGACTTTGACCATTGACCGTTGACCTTGACTTTGATCAGGTTTGGCTTAGTTTGACTTTTAGAGGGTATTCTGGTCTAAGTGTTATTTTCGTATTGATAGTTCGGGGAGCCAAAGGAGTAGCAGTTCGGGGAATTGCCAGTTAGTCGCCAGCAGAGTTCCAGCCAGGGCTTCAACAGTGCAAGGTGAGTCTCCTCACTGTGTGAATGGGTTTATGGCCACAATGCCAGCCCATGTAGTCTATGAGTAGGAAGACACGGGGGTTAACCCTAGGCATTGTATGCTAGTATGTTATTTCGGACCAAGGTCCGATGTCGGGCGGGTGCCCGAGGAATGTTTGCATGTTAGATTATACTTGTTGTCTGGGTGATACTTGTATGTGCCTGGTAGGGAGGTGAGTGTGGGCGAGGTCCCGTATCTCATCACTAGCTGAGTACGGACGAGGTTCTGTATCTCATTATTAGCAGAGTATGTTTCTTAGGACAGTGATATAGTAAAGTATGTTTGTTTATGTGTTAGCACGTTATATGATTGTATGTGTTTAGCGGGCGGGGTCTAAGAGAGACAGATATGTATACCGAGCGGGGCTCAATGTCAGGCGGGGGCTGACGCCGGAGTATTAAATTAATGGTTTGACAATTATGATTTTAGTATTAAATTAAAAACGAAATTTTTGGTCATGATTTTGGGATGTTACACGGTTAAAACAAGTTAGTTGCTTTCTTATGTACAAAAAAAAAAAAATTGCCAATATATGAACACGAATAAGAGATAGTTACCCTCCTAAGTCATTTTCCCTTTGAGTTACCGGTTAAAACATGTATTAGCCGGTAATATTTGTGTAATTTAAACAGTTAAAACAAGTTAGTTGTTTTCTTATATACAAAAAATAAGAAGTTATCAATATGTGAACACGGATAAGAGGTGGTTACCCTCCTAAGTCATTTTCCCAAAAATCTATAGTTCCCTCCCTCACTTGAGTTTTCTATTGATCTTGTCTAAAATATTAAATAAGACAAATGATTTGCTTTTAATCAATATATATATATATATATATATATATATATATATATATATATATATATATATATATATATATATATATATATATATATATATATATATGATCTTTCAATTAGTTATTTGTTTATATAATATTAATACCTAAAACATTAGACATATTTTTTTTAACAAAAGGATAATGAAAACAAGAGACCAAATATAGATACTTACACCAATTATCCAAAAGCAAGTTTCACAAAACATGAGGTAAAACATTGTAACATTCATAAACACAAAACACAACATAAAAACTACTTAATTAATCAAATTCAGACACTCCCAATAAGGCATAACTCGTATCTTCTTCCATTCCGCTTAGAGATGTATACTCTGACCCTCTCACATGAACACTAAAACAAGCTGCAAAAATAAAAAAACAATACAAAAATTCACACACTACATAAACACACATTACAAAGTTTTTAGATATATAAAAAAAACATACCATTTTCTATTTTCATTACACTCTGAAGCATCACATCCATCTTACTTTTCATATCCCAACTCTCATCCATTTTTGGAGCCAAAAGCGTAAGTTCTCTATAGATTTCACGAACAAATCTACATATCTTTTCAGCATATTCAATTTCCCCATCTGATATTCTCCCAATTGCTAACCTCATCAATTCCCCAGTCAAATCTGCCAGCTAGACCAAAAAAAACATCATGTCAGAATTTACATAAAGATATCAATGTCACTGAGAGGGGCAAAAAGGTAATTTTAACATACCCCCAAGATATAGTCAAGGATGTTGATTTGCAAGGGTTCAAGAGAAGGGTCACTTAGTGGTAACAACAAGGAGTTAATTTCTTCAAGATTCAATAGAGTGCCACTAGTGCAGAATTTACACAATGTTGCAGCTTCGACATATTCTTGAACCTGAAAAGGTGGAGGCTTTATTATTTAAAATAAGTAATTTTGTAATTTTATTTATGGGAATTTTGTGAAATGTGGATAAAGAGGTAACCCCAGGAGAATATGCGCGTCTTAGTTTCCAGAAATCAGTTCCTTGTAATTCGTTTACTAATCGGGCTATATACTGATCTTTCACAGCTGAAAGATCTTTTTCGGCTTTCTGTAACACCTCGTCTTTGTTGTTTTTACTGATTCTGTTGAAGAAGGGTTGGAGTAAAATGAGTTAAATAACTTAAAATTACATAAATCAAGGTTTATAGGAACTAAGAATGGTTAAAGTTTGAAGAAACCATGGATGGAAATTCACCTGTGCACTTGAAAGATCACTTTTTTGCTATTAATGGTTATATCACGGCTTGCTTTCACCACCCTTTCCCTCTTGTCATTCTGCAATAAGTAATTATCGCGAATTCATTTGGGGAAAATCTCGATATGGCAATCATAACAAGTTTGCAATCACAAACGTACTAAAACGGTTTAGTGGGAATCGGGATGCCATTAGGTAAAATCATCAGAAGTAGATTCATGATAATTGATAGAGGTATACATAAGAAGCGAGAAATGTGCGAGTGTTGGGGATAAAGAAATCGAGAATACTAACGAATTGATTGAGGTATTCAGCGTATCTTGAGAAAGAGTCTTTCATGGATGACGATGTTGGGGCTGATTCCGTTGCGATTGATCTAGGTTTTTTAACAGCTCCTTGCATTGTTGAATCTGCAACTGCATTGAAAATGTTAACATAAATGTAAGCGAGTGTAAGTATTGTTTTCGAAATTCGAATTATAAAAGGAGAACTCCACCCAAAACAGAAATTAGGGTTTTTTGCAGGTGAAAAGTTAGGGTTTAAGGAATTACGTTGACGGATGCGGTGAGATTTGGGAGCCATGAGAAAGAGCTGCCTGTGTAAATGTAACGACGCCCACGAGTACAACATCTGCCGACTGGCGCTACCAAAAACGATTTCCATCTCTTCGAATATAACATTTTTTCGTACTTATTTTATTTTTCTAATTATTATCTTTCTCAAGGATTGTAATTCTTGATTAATTAAGTTCACATGACTTAGATTTTATTTTGGCTACGGACGAGCATTGGAACCGGGTATTCGCCTTTGGAACCGAAACCATCTTAGAACCGTCGGTTCCGAAACCGGAACCGCTGGGTACCGTTGGAACCGTATATATATATATATATATATATATATATATATATATATATATATATATATATATGTATATATATATGTTTAGGTTTAGGTTATTTTGTTTAAAATAACTATTGTGTTATTGTATTCATAAATGTAGGCCAATCAAATTTACTTATTTTAAGAAAGTGATTAATATATACTACTATTGAATTAAATATAATTGAAAAAATCATCTTAATTAATTACAAGAGTAATTTAGTCAATTAATATAGATTTAATAAAGGAAAATTGCATTTTTTTTAAGGGATCATAGATTCTATTACTTTTAAAAATCCGATTTTACGAATTATAATTCTTTTAATTCAGACATTCTGACAGAATATGTTTATGAGTATATTCAAAAATGAAAATATTCTCGAACCATAAATAATAAAAATATTCTTGAACCTATTTCTTTATCATGAATTTTAAAAACTTCTAGTAGAATAACAAATTCTTGAACAATCAATTGAAAAATAAAAACAACAAATACATTATTGTAACATCCCAAAATACGGGCCAAAAATTTCATTTTTTTATTTAAGTGATTTGCAAGACGTTTGTAACAAACTACCATACGATCATATCATTTAAATAAAACATGTCTCGTAACTGTAAACCAAAACGTAAAACATAATATTGCCAGAGTACAAATCCCAGAATATATCATAGTGTGGAAAACAAAGAGCGTGTGTGTGATATGCCACTACCGCGCCAGCTCATTCCCCTAGGCTGAAGAGGCACCTGAAACAACTACTGAAAAAGTAAGCATGAAGCTTAGTGAGTTCCCCCACTGTACCACATACCATATAACCACATAACATACATATATTGTCAGGCATATCTGGGTGCCCGACCTACCCCTTCGGTCCTCTCGACCGGATACTGACTAGCATATCTGGGTGTTGGACTCCCCTTCGGTCCTCTCGACCGGATGCTGACTAGCATATTTGGGTGCTGGTCTCCCCTTCGGTCCTCTCGACCGGATGATGGGGACTATTTCCCCTACTACTACCACATAACACATATCACATAATCTATCTAGCATGGTTGGGTATGACTGCCCCTTCGGCCCTATCGACCGGTAATCTGGGGACTATCTCCCCTACTGTCACTAGCACATAGCATCATATCATACTAGCACATAAACATATCATAGGTAGTAGCAACCTTAGATGAATATCACAGAGATAATCATCTAATCATACAACTCCTACTGGTGGGTCGGCATTGTGGTCGTAGACCCACTGCTACTGGAAGGTAACTCATCTCGAAAAGTAGCTGCTGAAAGTCTGTGAAACATCCCAAACTTCAAGACCAAAAATTTCTTTTTAATAAAACATTACTTTAAACAAGACATCATTCCAAAACATAATCTGAGTATAAGTTTTCAAAACACATGTTTATTATCAGAGTAAACATTCCCAGGCTGACTACTCTATGGTGTGTGCCATGCGATCACCCCGAGCTCCTCCCTCCGCTACCGGAAGTACCTGAAAGCAAAACTGAAAACCGTAAGCACAAAGCTTAGTGAGCTCCCCACCTTACCACATACCACGCAAAATCACATACTGCACATACTGGGCCACGCCCGCTATCCTGGGCCTCGCCCTTCTACTTCGGGCCTCGCCCGCTATAACGGCCCCGCCGCTCCAGGCCCCGCCTGGCTTCGAGCCCCGCTCGGATACAGATCTGTTTCACTTAGGCCTCGCCTGTCACAGGGCCTCGCCCACTAACATATAATAGCACATAAACATATCACATAACATTACATAAGCTAAACATATACTAACAACTCTTGCTCTAAGGCCTCGCCTATCTCTGGGCCCCGCCCGAGTCCTGCTACTGATGAGTCATGGAACCTCGTCCATAATCCTGCTGATAGTGAGGTTCGGGCCCAGCCCACCCTCACTCCTTTCCTAACTTGGGTCTCGCCCCTGCTCTGCTGCTACTGAGATGTGGAACACCATCCACACTCTGCTATTGGTGAGATACGGGACCTCGCCCTCACTCACCTCCCTACCAGGCACATACAAGTATCACACAGACAACAAGTATAAATTATCACATAAACCGCTCCTTGGGCACCCGCCCTCTGTCATTGGACCTCGTCCCAATATCATACTAGCATACTGTGCCTAGGGCTAACCCCCGGGTCTTCTACTCATAACTACATGGGTCGGCCTTGTGGCCGTAGACCCATTCATACAAAGGGAAACTCACCTGATACCGCTGAACTGCTGCTGCTAACCCCTTTTGACCGCTACCTGACCGCTAACTCCGAACTGCTGCTCCGCTAGCTCCCCGAGCTACCAATAACAACCCAACACTTAGTCTAACTGACCTCCAAAGGTCAACCAAGTCAACTCTGGTCAAAGTCAATGTCCTGGTCAAAGTCAACCTTCCAGGTCAAGCCTACTCGCCGAGTCACCCTACTGACTCGCCGAGTTCATAAATCCAGAGTCCTTCCACTCGCGACTCTACTCGCCGAGTCAGCCCCTGACTCGCCGAGTTTACTGATTCCCGATTCCTGTCCTGTCCAACTCACTGAGTCCTGGCTCGACTCGCTGACTCGAGTCTTAAATCGAAGGGTTTGGGACCACTCGATCTGACTCGCCGAGTCTAAGAACAGACTCGCCGAGCACACGGCAATCTTCATCCAACTCGCCGAGTTGTTCATCCAACTCGCCGAGTTCATGCCTATCTTCATCCGACTCGACGAGCTGTTCATCCCACTCGTCGAGTTCCTCCTCATCTTCAAGCTACTCGCCGAGTCCACTCGAAGGACTCGTCGAGTCCACTAAGATTCACTTACATGCAGAGGACTTCCGAGTCATGCATGAGCTCCAAACTGTGGATCTACCCTCCCCAAGCCTATTTCCCACGTAAAGTTGCAAACTTTACGTGTAGAGAGGGAGATCTAGGCAAAATACACCCATAGCTAGGGTTTAGGACCAAGAGGCTCCAATTTCCACCCAATGGCTGATACTTTATGGGATTCCATTCCAAAACAAGCATGGATCTGAGGTAGCAACCTCAGATCTGGACTTCAAACTCGAGATTGACCTTAAACATGGCTTAAAAGCCCCAAACTCATATCCAAGGAAGATCTAAAGGAGGGAAACGAATTGATACCTTCCAATGCTCTGAAATGCTTCCCAAACTTCAGATCCAAAGCCACTCCCTGATGCTTCAAAGATTCCCACTCCTTCTTCTTCCTTAACACCACTCAAAAATGGCTAAAAGCTTGAATAAAGACAATGGGGGCTTAAGGTGCGGCGTTCTGGGTGTGAGAGGCTGTAAAGGAGCCCTAGGAAGAAGATTGAGATGTTTAAATAGGTTCCAAGCCCCGGATTTAGGGTTTTCCTCGCACAGACCAGACTCGCCGAGTCCACTTGGCCGACTCGTCGAGTTGGTCACTTTCTTATCGACCCGGATCCCGCTCCGACTCGCCGAGTCCTTCCTTTGACTCGTCGAGTCCCTCTTAAATTTAGGGTTTCCTTTAATTTCTTGGCTTTCAAAATCCTGGGTGTTACAACTCTCCCCCACTTAAACTGAACTTCGTCCTCGAAGTTTACCATGGCCCACCGCCTACAGTCTGCCTCCAATACCCAACACCAGCCGCCTACCTGCGCTGGTCTTCCACCAATACTGCACTGAACCCGCAGAGGTTCTCCACTTCTTTCCTTGCGCAAATCCCTTGCCTTTCCAAGGCAAAGCCTCATAACCGACTTTTCCTTTGACACTGTGAAGGTCCTATCCTTCACTAACTCCATCACCTCCCTGCTATTCCCAGAACGGGTCATCACCGTCAGCACTCACTGACACTCCTTCCTGCCAATACTTGGTGTCGAGCACCCCTCGGCTCAACTAACTGAGCTCCACCATACGCTGCATACTCGCACTGCCACCGACTGGCAATTCAACTATTCCCCGACTGACTTCCTGATAAACCGGGACCGCCCTGGTCCCTACAAACCTATCAATGACTGGATTACCGGTTCCCACCGGTAGCTAGTCCCAACACCATCACTGGTCGCTCCCAGCGACTTCCAAAGAAACCTCGACCACCTATAACTGTTCATACAATCCTGCCATCCAGGCACTACAAACCTGGGATCCCCGATCCCCTAACTTGACACTAAGATCCCGACCAGGTCCCACCTGCGCTGCTAAAACTCACGGGCCTCACCCTCGAGTCTCACCCAACCATACTACTAAGCAACCCTGCTCCCAGGTCTCATCTACACTGCCAATCTCATACGGGCCTCGCCCACGGCTCTCACCCAGCTATATCCTGGAGCGGCCTCTCCCAAGGTCTCACCTCTCTAGAGCTATACAGGCAACTCCTTACTACTCTCATTCACTACCCATTCTTGATCCCTACCTGATCACTAGGAGATAAGGGCCTCGCCCCGACTCCGCTAACGAAACTACTAAGGAATGCTACGGCTTACCCGTAGTCTTACATCACCAACCATTGCCGACTGCTAGTGAATGCTACGGCTGCCTCGTAGTCTTACAACACTCCCTACCACTGACTGCTAATACGAAGGCACCCACGTGCCATCGGCTTCTCAAGATCCTTATTCCGACTCCCGCGAGTCCTTCAGGCGATCCACAACCTGAATTCTCAATCATAACCAACCATACCATCCCACGCGCTAGCTGATATGGAGTTTCTCAAACTCCCAACCCTGGAATCCTCAATCCATCAAACGTTGAACTACTTCTCTTCCCTCTCGGAGGTCACGTACTCGTTCTAGGTCTGCGTGCTCCTCTCTGGGCACACCCGGAGGATTCTCCCCCACTTCGATCCTGCTTACCCCTTGCTGCTCAATACTCAAAGAGATCCCGATCTTTACTACCATTCCATAACCCATCTACTGAGGAACCCAAGCCTGCCATAGCTAGGGATTTAGACAATCCATCACAATCACTGCACCACTCTGAACTAGCGAAACGTACCAAATCCCTCCCAAGCATGCTACAGTTACTGCATCCTTCGAAACCTTCTTCAATAGAGCACATCCCCCTAACTACCATACAAATATCCAAGGTATGCAGATGGCATATAACTCGATCACAATCAACCAATCAAAATAAAATACTCATACCGATAATGATGCAGAACCATAACAATGAAATCATGCACAAAATAAAAGAACTGAGAATGGAAATTGCATACCTGCAACGTCCGGCGATGCTCGCGTCTCCAAAGTCGTCATCTGGAAAGCCCTGCTCCCTGCTGCAGGTGCCTCTACCCGGCCCTGACGGCCATCTGCGATCCTCAAGGTTGCAGGGGCGGGTGCCATCACCTGTCCTGCTGAAGACAAACTGGGGCACTGGGCCTTCTTGTGGCCCCACTGGTTGCAATGAAAACATATCATGTCTGATCCCTGCGCGGCGGTAACAGTACAATCCCTGTTAAAATGACAAGTCCGACCGCACTTGAAGCAGCCAGACTCACCACCGCTACCACTCCTGCACGCACCCCCGTGCGCCCTGCCACACTTTCCGCACCGAATGCGGTCCTGGTGATCCCTCAATCTCGAATCCGATCCCTTGGGCCTTTTGCCCGAACCTGCTGATACCTGAACCTCATCCGGCTTCCTCTTCCGGATCTGCTCCAAATCAATTTCCCTTTCCCTAGCCCGAGAAATCATATCTTCCAGCGTCTTACAGCTGGACCTGCTCACGAACTCCCTGATGTCGTCCCTCAACATCTCATGGTACCGAGCCTTCTTCATCTCCTCATCCGCTACATACTGCGGTACAAGAAGAGCCCTCTCCCTGAACTTGGCGGTGATCTCCGCCACAGTCTCAGTAGTCTGCGTCAAATCCTGAAACTCTCGTGCCAGCTGCTGCACCTCAATAATCGGCGAAAACTCCGCCCTGAACCTGGCCGAGAAATCGCTCCAACTCATCGCGTCCAACGCGGCATCATCCCCCAAAGCATGACCAATCTCCTCCCACCAATCCCTCGCTCTGTCCTTCAGAAGACAGGAGGCGAGTCTAACCTTGTCCCCCTCGGGACACTTGCTCGTACGAAAAGCGTTGGCAACATCAGCCAACCATCTGCTGCTAGCAGTGGGGTCCCTAGCCCCATGATAATCTGGTGCCCCGCAGGCTCTGAACTCTCGAAATGTCAAGGTACGCGCTCCCATCAATGCCATCATCTCAGTACGGAAGGCTCCCAGCCTCTCCTCCAAGATCTCTAGTATGCCCTCCTTGACCGTGCCAAAGATCACAGGAGTCTGAGCTAGAATACTGCGCGTAACCTCAGCTGATATCAACTCCCTCATCCGCTCCTCGAGCTGCTCGGTCCCTGAACCCGAGCCTGATCCCTCTCCGGCGCCTGATCCGCCCGCTGGTCTCTCTCGCAATGTCACCATGCTGAAAATATACCACAACCACTATCAGAATACTCATCACTGATACGAGACCAAACATGCCCTACCAGGTTCCCGGTCTTGTCTCTGCCCTTCCCGAATCGAGTACGGATCCTCTGCTTTCAGTAGTACGGGCCCATACTACCTTCCACATCTATCCGTACTTTCCTCAGGAATTGCTTTGACTCCACCAGGTCCCTTATCCACTAATACTGCTCAACTCTATCTCATCCTAGGCTTACCCTAGGGAAACCTCTGACTCAACTCAAACCAGTCCTCAGCTGCTGAAGGTCTCCTTGTGTTGCCAATTAGCCATCACCTGGATACCATCACATGCGACGACGCTTAGATAATCCTTCAAGTAAAGGACTCGTCCCTACAATGGTTAGACTCAGACGAGAGCTGCACAATAGGATCAATTCCAGTACTTTGAGATTATTCAACCCTGATCACATGTGATGTAACATATCCACCTAATGGCTAACTCCCATCACTCAGAATCCCACAATGCACAAAGCAAGCAGCATTCAGTCAAGGGAAAATCTAACCATAACATACTCAAGCAATCATATACACAAAGCAAGAACATGAACTAGCATGCAACACAAACTCATAAACTCAGGCATAACCTAGACAGGCTATCCTACTGCTGTCTAATCAGCACTATCATGCAGCTCAAAAGCACAAATAACAGGCACATAAGGCATCATCCCTAGATCCTTAGTCCTATTCTAGCATGCTGTTCTACCAACTGATAATCATAACATAAACTTGTATGGGTATTTTGGGGTACTTACTTGAGCTCGGTTGATTGCATGCACCACACCTCTTTTCTCTTTTCAAAGTTCTTTTCTTTCTGGATTCTTTTTGCTTTTCTAAAACTGTTTTTCATTCTCAAAATTCTTTTTACAAAACTGTCTTTTCACATTTTGAAAACTTTTCATCCGACCCCTCAGTTTGAGTTCAGGCACACCCGAGAGTATGCCTGAATCCCTCAAACCAAGGCTCTGATACCAACTTGAAACATCCCAAACTTCAAGACCAAAAATTTCTTTTTAATAAAACATTACTTTAAACAAGACATCATTCCAAAACATAATCTGAGTATAAGTTTTCAAAACACATGTTTATTATCAGAGTAAACATTCCCAGGCTAACTACTCTATGGTGTGTGCCATGCGATCACCCCGAGCTCCTCCCTCCGCTACCGGAAGTACCTGAAAGCAAAACTGAAAACCGTAAGCACAAAGCTTAGTGAGCTCCCCACCTTACCACATACCACGCAAAATCACATACTGCACATACTGGGCCACGCCCGCTATCCTGGGCCTCGCCCTTCTACTTCGGGCCTCGCCCGCTATAACGGCCCCGCCGCTCCAGGCCCCGCCTGGCTTCGAGCCCCGCTCGGATACAGATCTGTTTCACTTAGGCCTCGCCTGTCACAGGGCCTCGCCCACTAACATATAATAGCACATAAACATATCACATAACATTACATAAGCTAAACATATACTAACAACTCTTGCTCTAAGGCCTCGCCTATCTCTGGGCCCCGCCCGAGTCCTGCTACTGATGAGTCATGGAACCTCGTCCATACTCCTGCTGATAGTGAGGTTTGGGCCCAGCCCACCCTCACTCCTTTCCTAACTTGGGCCTCGCCCCTGCTCTGCTGCTACTGAGATGTGGAACACCATCCACACTCTGCTATTGGTGAGATACGGGACCTCGCCCTCACTCACCTCCCTACCAGGCACATACAAGTATCACACAGACAACAAGTATAAATTATCACATAAACCGCTCCTTGGGCACCCGCCCTCTATCATTGGACCTCGTCCCAATATCATACTAGCATACTGTGCCTAGGGCTAACCCCCGGGTCTTCTACTCATAACTACATGGGCCGGCCTTGTGGCCGTAGACCCATTCATACAAAGGGAAACTCACCTGATACCGCTGAGCTGCTGCTGCTAACCCTTTTTGACCGCTACCTGACCGCTAACTCCGAACTGCTGCTCCGCTAGCTCCCCGAGCTACCAATAACAACCCAACACTTATTCTAACTGACCTCCAAAGGTCAACCAAGTCAACTCTGGTCAAAGTCAATGTCCTGGTCAAAGTCAACCTTCTAGGTCAAGCCTACTCGCCGAGTTCATAAATCCAGAGTCCTTCCACTCGCGACTCTACTCGCCGAGTCAGCCCCTGACTCGCCGAGTTTACTGATTCCCGATTCCTGTCCTGTCCAACTCACTGAGTCCTGGCTCGACTCGCTGACTCGAGTCTTAACTCGAAGGGTTTGGGACCACTCAATCTGACTCGCCGAGTCTAAGAACAGACTCGCCGAGCACACGGCAATCTTCATCCAACTCGCCGAGTTCATGCCTATCTTCATCCGACTCGACGAGCTGTTCATCCCACTCGTCGAGTTCCTCCTCATCTTCAAGCTACTCGTCGAGTCCACTAAGATCCACTTACATGCAGAGGACTTCCGAGTCATGCATGAGCTCCAAACTGTGGATCTACCCTCCCCAAGCCTATTTCCCACGTAAAGTTGCAAACTTTACGTGTAGAGAGGGAGATCTAGGCAAAATACACCCATAGCTAGGGTTTAGGACCAAGAGGCTCCAATTTCCACCCAATGGCTGATACTTTATGGGATTCCATTCCAAAACAAGCATGGATCTGAGGTAGCAACCTCAGATCTGGACTTCAAACTCGAGATTGACCTTAAACATGGCTTAAAAGCCCCAAACTCATATCCAAGGAAGATCTAAAGGAGGGAAACGAATTGATACCTTCCAATGCTCTGAAATGCTTCCCAAACTTCAGATCCAAAGCCACTCCCTGATGCTTCAAAGATTCCCACTCCTTCTTCTTTCTTAACACCACTCAAAAATGGCTAAAAGCTTGAATAAACACAATGGGGGCTTAAGGTGCGGCGTTCTGGGTGTGAGAGGCTGTAAAGGAGCCCTAGGAAGAAGATTGAGACGTTTAAATAGGTTCCAAGCCCCAGATTTAGGGTTTTCCTCGCACAGACCAGACTCGCCGAGTCCACTTGGCCGACTCGTCGAGTTGGTCACTTTCTTATCGACCCGGATCCCGCTCCGACTCGCCGAGTCCTTCCTTTGACTCGTCGAGTCCCTCTTAAATTTAGGGTTTCCTTTACTTTCTTGGCTTTCAAAATCCTGGGTGTTACAGTCTGCTTGCTAAGCGCCTGACCGCTGAACCGGTAATCCTCCGGCTATAAATCATAAACATATATTAGCCACTCATAAATACTCTTAGGTCAGATGACTGACCCACCCCTGGTCCAAGATCAACTCCTTGGTCAAAGTCAACTTCCAGTTGGCTGGACTCGCCGAGTCATAACACAGACTCGTCGAGTCCTTCTCCTACTAACTCGATCCTACTCGACAAGTCCCTCTTCCCACTCACTGAGTCACCCTTAACTCACTAATTGGGACGATAGAACCGACTTGCGATCCGACTCGCCGAGTCCAAGAACAACTCGTCGAGTCCCCACGAGCAGATCTCCTACTCGCTTCCAAATCCTCACCGGAGCATCCTTCATGAGGATTTGGGTTTCTGGGACCATTGCTACACGTTAAATTGCTAATTCCGCGTGCAGATACGTAGGGAAGTGGGTCGAAGGGACCTTCAACACCTAAACCCCTCTTACTCAGTAACAATTCATATGACTCGCCGAGTTTGAAGAATGACTCGTCGAGTTCCAGACAATCTTCATAGGACTCGCCGAGTTGTTCATCCAACTCGCCGAGTCTAAGACCATCTTCATAGAACTCGCCGAGTCCCTTCGACCCACATCCCATACAGACCAATTCTAAGACATGCAACGCTTCCAAACCATAGATCTATGTTCCTAGGGCATGCTTATCACGTAAAGTTGCAAACTTTACGTGCATGCATGGCCCTATAAGCTCCAAAAGGCAAATCCAAGCTCTTTATGTGGTCATACACTCAATAGGGACCTCAATCACTTCAACCACATAGACTTTATACTTCTAATACGTCCATAAGGTCTAGATATGAAGTCCTTTCGGGTCATAGAGCACAAACACATGGAGTTTGGTGTTTTAGGGCTTGAAAACCACCAATTAGGGACAAAAGGGGATCTAATGAACTAGTGATCAAGGTAGGGACTTTTCTACCTGAATGGAAGCCTCTTGCAGGGTAGATGTCGGATCTACTTCCCCTCCTTGCATTCTTCCACCTCCTTCTTCTTCTCTTAAGCTTCAAACTTCCTTCAGAAGGCCAAAATCACTCACAAGGACAAAAGGGGGGGGGGGGCTAGGGTTTCGCTCTACAGCTCTTTTGGAAGTGTTAGGGACAAGGGAGGCCGAGTTAGAGTGTTTAAATAGGGTGAAAACACCCGGGTTAGGGTTTTTGCCTAAACAGGGCCTACTCGCCGAGTCCAAAGCTTAGACCCCGCGTCTCATCCCGCTTCTACTCGGCGAGTTGGTCCTTCAACTCGCCGAGTCCAAGGCAAAATGCATTATTTAAGAAATATTAATTACAAGGAATATGTACCAGGAACCAGGTGCTACAGTTATTTCTTACAGAATACGGATAACAATTGTTAATAATTACATCAAAATCTAACAACGACTAATACATTCTAAAAGAATAATGTGGTTCGTTTCAATTTTGTGGTCCGTTCTTCAAGAATCAACTTCTGTGATTCCAACAAAATTGGAATTCTTGATTCCGTTTCAGTTTTGTGGTCCGTTCTTCAAGCATCAACTTCTGTGATTCCAACAGAATTGGAATTCGTCATTCCATTCCATATACACAAGAACTTAGATTGTAACAAGATCAAGAAAACAATCATAAAGACTTGAAGAGGGCTTACTTCTGCTGTAACTGATAAACGATCTGACTCTCTATGGCTTTTACGTTCTTCTATTACTTTCAACTGAACAAATTAAATTCACGAAGACAACTTCTTAATTTCTTCTAATTGTAAACAGTGAATGTGCACATAACAATATCATCATAATTCATACCAATCTTTCCATTCCTCTTTTCAACTTTAAATCCCATATGTGTTACTGTGTTCTCAATTCTCTCTAGCAATTCCTTTGGTAAAAGAGTGGATGTAAATCTAACATTCCTCTCTAATACATCCTGTAACAAACCAAACAGTGTTTTGTAACTTTGTACCAAGTATAATATTTTTTTCAAAACTTAATAAAAAATCTAATCAAAATCTTCGACAGTTGCAGAGCTTTTGATCTTCATCAGAGAGAATGAGAGAGTTATTTTCCACAAAACAAAAAGTAGCATTATGTTGTGTAAAGTTCAAACCCACAATCAACAAGGATAGATTAATTGATTGAAACCCATATGAAGACCGTTCCAGTAGAACCGACTTAAAGAAAGTGAAAACCTTAATAAATTCGACGGTGTTTGTGAATTTCAAAAAATAGGAAGGGAAAGAAGATGACCTGATCGCATATTTTGTGGTTTATTATGTGGGTTTTATCAATGATCTTGATAACAAAAGAGTTTTGGGTTTGATTTGTTGGATTAGTGTCTAAGTCCATAACTATTTTGGTATGTACTTGACCCGATTGTGAGCATGGTCCTTTTGGGTTGCCTTCATATTGGTGACTAGACAGGATGATTGTTGAGGAGAGAGGCTGGTTTATTGTTAAGAATAATAAATTAGGGTATAAATATGATTTGTTAATATATTATATGAATAATATATTAATTTGGAATCATGTTATTAATTAGTATTTAATCAGAAATTAATTAGGAATTAATTTCGGGATTAAAGGAATTAATTAAAAGTACAGGGGCTATTTTGTAATTATTCAATAGTTGAGGATTTGGGCCAGTGGAACACCTTTATTAAGGCTTGAACGAAAATCCTAGAAGGATCTAGGATTTTTTGTCCAAGGGCTTAAGGAAAGGAGTCCATGGACTTGCTTAGGCCCTAAGCTAAGGGATTAGAGTTTACACCTTGAAACTCTAGTTAGCCTTAAGTATAAATAGCACCCTAAGGCACTAAGATTTTGTCCAAGATTTGGGAAACCCTAAAAGGTACAAATTCTAGGGCAAGATACCCTTCTATCCTCTCTCCCATATTCATCCTTTCACCTAGTGTGTTTGTGAGCCATTAGAGGTACTACACTTGTGGTACTTGCTTTCAAGAGCTAAGGAAATTCAAGGAACTAGTTGTTATTACTATATAACAACAAAAGGTATGTATTCTATTCTTCTATGTGATTTTCAAAAATAGTACTAGCATGCCAGGTTTCTTTTGTGTTCATAAAGTTGTATAACTAATAGTGAAAACATAGATCCAACTTTAGGGTTGCATGCACACATAGGATTGTTTGTATAAAACCAATCAGTGGTACCAGAGCCATTGGTTTTTGTTTTCAATTAGCTTTATTCAAATGCATGAAGTTGACATATTAGGGTTTATGGCCAATAAACCCTAGGAGGCATGAATTTTCAAAAAATCAGGGTTCAAGAACCCTAATTTTTTTTTTTAAAAT
This sequence comes from Lactuca serriola, assembly GCF_051521515.1. Taxonomy (NCBI): domain Eukaryota; kingdom Viridiplantae; phylum Streptophyta; class Magnoliopsida; order Asterales; family Asteraceae; genus Lactuca; species Lactuca serriola. The sequence continues at coordinate 50,114,590 of NC_136415.1, forward strand.
TTGATTAGGGTTTCCTAAACCCTTTCCTTAGCCTCCAAGGTTTCGAAATCTAGGGTTATCCAACCCTTGGATTTCGAAATTTCCTTCTTCCCCAATATTAGATCCTAAAATTTAGGGATTTGGATAATGCCATATCTTGTAATTATCCTTTAAATGTTTAAATTTGGTAATTAAAGATTTTGATTTATCCCATCCCATAATTTCGAATTCTAGGGGATTTAAAGGATTAGATTAAATTAATTGTTTAATTTAAAAGATATCCTTACCAAAATAAAAGATAATTGTCAAATTAATTAGATAATCATTTCCTTATGTGATAAACTTGATTTATTTGAATTATTTGATAGATTATCTTACAAGAAATTGTATTAGGTCATATTTAGATAATTACTAATTAATTGGTTAATTATTATTATTTGTAATTTGATCTAGAATTTTCTTGCTTATGTTTCGAAAAGTTTCAAAACTTGCCCTCAAGTTTTGGAATTTAAATTGTTTGATTAAAAGGTTTAATTTTGAAGTCTAAATTCTAAAACTCGTAGTTTTGAAAAGTTCAAATTACACCCTTATGGTTTTGTTAAGTTAAAAAAAAAATATAATTAAAAGAGAGTTAATAAATCCATAATCATATGGTTTATATTTAATCAAATTAAAAGTGTAATTTATTAAATTAAACCACCTAGTATTTTAAAAGCGTAAAATACACCCTTATACTATATATAACATTAAAAGTCTAATATTATATATGTATAACTTAAACTGCTAGTATTACCGTTAGTAGGCCTCATTCACAAAGCCGATCTATAAGGGGGGTATAAAGTTATGGCCTATAAAATGGTCGTCTAATGGGTGTCCACTTTCACCCACCGATTCCTTGATTGGTGGAGGGTCGTTAGCCGAACGGGTAGGATAGGGCAAACCCTTTCCATTAAAAGTATAATGAAGTATAAAGTAACTAAATGTTTTTACAAAATTCCCAATCTTAGTTACTTTAGGCAAAAATGAATTGATGCAGTTCCATGAAATTACACTTTGTGCCCTTGCGAAGACGTTAGTGGAGCGTGTGTGGTTAACCGGCACATTAAGGTGTTGTTTGTTTTTTCGAAGCGAAAATTCATGAAGTCTGCGGATCACCTCTGCAATCCTCTGTAGCAGAAGAGGTGGAACAAACGACTGCAACCTATAATAAGAAGCATGTTTGTTTTTTAACATCTGCAGACTGTTGTAGTAAACTGAAATTTAAATAAACTAATTTTATAAACTAAAAATAGTTCTCAACACCGAAATTTAATAATTCTAGTTTTAAAACATTGAAATAATAAAAAAAAGAACATGTAAAAAAACAAAAATATAAAACTTTTTTTCTTAAAAAAACTTTAAAAAACGTAAAAGAAGCTAATAGTTTTATTTTAGAAAAAAAAACTAATTTTAAAAAACATTAAAAAAGAAAATAATAAAAAAATTAAGAAAGTATTGCAAACATTGTCTACAAAGTTCGTAAAAAATTACACACGTTAAAAAAGATGCAACTAAAATTGAAAAATTAATAAAACGGTAAAAAAAATTAAAAAAATCATGTTAAAAAATTGTGGAAATTATAAAAATAATATGTGTCACATCCGTAAATAAAAATTTAAGAAAATCAAATTTTAAAAAAAAATAAAAAAAAAAGTTATACAAAAATTCTTAAAAAAACACTTAGAAAAAATGAAAGTTGAAGAGGTTAGAAGAGACAAGTCAAGTGCTGCGCCACGTAGCACACGCGCAGAGGTTTTGTAGTCTGAAGTCTTCCAAAAAACAAACTGTTGCGAGAGGGAAAGTGTTGCGCGTGTGCTGCGCCGCACAACAATAAGTGGTTTGAAGAGGTTTTTATAGAAAAACAAACAGCACCTAAATGTTTCTAAGCAAAGGTAGCAAAGGGCGACTCAATGTTTTTCATAGTTCGGTGGAGCGTGTGTGGTTAACCGACACATTGAATAGGTGACTGTAACATTGGGGGCACCATGTAAGTTTGCATGGTTATTCACACCCTATTTTGTGATCCTCGACATCCCAGTCACAAATTGAGGGGCATATCGAGATTTAAACATGCCATTGAAAAGTTCAATGAATCTCAAAGGATCTAGGAATTTTTCAATACATTTAAAACCTAATCTCTTTTTCGTTTTTCATGGTGGAAAATTAGTGAATCATCATTCACTTACCTTCAAATGTTTTGCAATTTGGGTTACAGCATCCTTCTCCCAAGTTGTGGAGCATTGTGTTGGGTCCTAGCCTTAATATCTCATTTGGGTGATTTATTAAGGACTCAATCAATCAACTAACTTGAATTTTATTTTATTTTTCTCCCGTTTTGTAGATGTCAAAGTATGACAACTATGGTCTTCCCAAATCCCGTGGAACAAGCTTTCCACATGAAAATGATATTCCACGATTCGACCGAGGAACACGAGATCATGCTTCACTTCCTCCACCTCCTCCAATTATTCTCCCTAACCCACAAGTTCAAAGGCTTGAAAAGTTCAAGATCACTCAAGCCCTTTTGGCGAGAAAACACGAAGATGGGAAACCTGTGTGTGCACACATCTTAGAGATGAAGTCACACATTGATAGGTTATGGATGTTGGGTGTCGAGTTTTCAGGTGAGTTGGCTGTTGATTGGGTTCTTCAGTCGCTTCCTGAATCATATACTGAGTTTGTTAGAGAGTACTATATGATGGATCACGACGTGACCCTCATGGATCTCACCTATTTGCTTATAGTTGCTGAATCAACAATGATTTGGCGTGTTGGTCAAGCAAATTTGTCTGGTGAGTCAAACTCCCAAACTGCAATGAACACTGGCAACATCGGAAGTCTAGAAAGAACTAAGTCTATGATTGTCCGATGTGTTGTGCCAAAAGGAGTCCATTTGCTTTTATTGCCAAGAGAAGGGGCATTGGAGATGAATCTGCCCTATTTACCTGAAAGATCTAAGAGATGCGAGAGTCAAAACGTGTGGCTATACTTCAGGTGAAATCCATTAACTAACTCTTTTAAGTTCCTATTCTAGATTCTTAATACATGATGTGATAAGATTACATTTTGATGTTTTGTAGGATCGAAGAAAAGAGAGGAAGCTTAAGGGAAGAAGTGAGCTGAATCTAATCGTGAAGAAATGGATTTCGATCGCATGACTTGAAAATTAGATTCTTGAGCTACTACTTGGAGTTAGAATAGATTGCTAAGAAATATGTATTAACATATTTTTTCAATTGAATTGCATTGTAAGGACAAATTATTCCGCAATAAAATAAATTTTGATTTTATTTATTTATTTATCCTTGCAATGGCGTGTATGAAAAATTGATGTTTGAAGGTTTCTATTATTAGCAATAATGGATTTGATTATTAATTATGTTATTTGTGGAAATGACAAGAATTTACCAAATAGGGAGAGTTTCTCATCGCCCAAGTTTCAATTTGACAGAAACTTGGAATCATGCAACGAGTATTGTATGATGAATGAAAAACTTTCACATTTGGGAAATTTAGACTAATTCCTTGATAAAGTGTCAATTGAAGGACTAGGAGATCAAGTACACTAGGTCGTACGTTGATCAAGTCTACCACAAGAGTGACAAAGATATACGTCATGATTTACTAAAGTTTAGTAAGTATGGTTATACTTATAAGATTAAGTATAATTATGAGTTGATTGAAAGAGTTTCAATCAATAGCAGAACGAATAAGAAGAATCAAGTAGACAGAAAGATAAAAGTTTCTCTATTCTAAGAAGAAGGGAGAGTACCTTTTATTATGTTTTATGATAGGTCTTAATGATTAAGAACCATATCTCAATTAATCCTCTAAGTGAGTCTTAGTGCAATTGTATGTCTGAGAAGAGGAATCGAGAATTTAAGAAATGGTTAAATCAAGAAGTCAATCATACTTCATTCCAAAAACAAGTCTTAGAGTTAAGATTGTGACATTGAGTGAGAAATCTTAAGAAGGTTTATAACACTCAACAAATGTGGAATTTGGAAAAGTTTTCTTATTCTTGCACATTTGAAATTGGTAAGTTGTGCTGTCTTGGATAAGACAAAGACCAACTAGGACCAATTATGTGAAGTGTTTTGTCATGATAAGAACTACACTAACTCTTGAATATTTGTTTTGTCTAGGAAATTTTCCTGACAAGAGAATCATGTATGTCAAGAGGTCAGTGGGAGTTTTAATGATCTTGAAAAAGGTTTGAAGAACTAATCAAGAATAAACCTTATCGATCATCACTAGCACACGACTTGAGGTTTATAACCTATCGTGTTGACATTATTTTGTTTCCGTGCCATTTCAATTGAGTTAATTATGCATGTGAGTTTTATAAGTTCTCATTTGAACGCATAAAAGGCAAGCACCTTGATCAATGAAAAGTACGTTGATAGGAAAGGGTGAGCTGCTTAACTACTTGGAAGACATGGTGGGCACTCGTGTTACCATAAGACAAGAAATCAAGATTGAGAAAGTTCGGTCCATATGAGTTTGGATTTGTCGCAAACTTTGGTTTTGGAAAATTCACATGGATAGGAACACATACACCATAAAATCTAAGTGTCATAAGATTTCCCTCCTTCATTGAAATGATTGTGAGGAAATGCTTTCACTAAGAGAGATTTTAAGGAGATAGCAGTTGTGTAAATTGTATTCTCAAATTCGATTATGATTACGGCATCCCTCTTCATAGTTCGCATTGTGAGATTTGACAATTAGTCTGAAAATTTGGGACTTAGTAACATAAGTTCTGAATTTGTCTAGACACACATGTGAGCTTTCTAAAGCAAAGGTGTATAAGGTTAAGAAGCTTAGATAAAGGCTTATCGAAGCATCTGGTACAAGAAATATGAACTTCAGAAATTCAATAAGTATTGTTCTCTGGAAGTTCAGTTGTTTTCTAAATACATGTCAAAGCTAGTGGGAGCATAAGTGTTATGCTTATATGCTAATAATCATCATGATAGTGGGAGCATAAGTGTTATGCTTGTATGATTATTATGGAAAATATTGCAAGTTAGCAATATTAATTATAGAAAACAAGAGTTATACTTTGCAAAGTCGTAAGGGTTGAAAAGTTGTTTTGCTATAATTAAGGGAGAGAATATTATGGTTCATTTCAAATCTAAAGGCTTAGATTGTGGAATGTTAATAAATTTAGTCAAGGATACATAGTGTGTTCCCAAATTTCGATTATGATTACGACCTCCCTCTTCATAGTTCGATTTATGAGAACGTGACACATAAAATATTATAGCAGAAGATTGATAAAGTATCATATCTTTATGTAAGACATTATGCATCGTGTCCCATACGCTTCGGGTATAGGATCGATTGTAAATGCTATAATATTTGACCATTCTAAAATTTTCCAAATGTCCAGCGCATTAAGAGAGAAAAAGGACTAGAATCGGTTTTGACTAAAATAATTAAACAACTATCAAAGGACGATCCAAAGTTCGCTGAAGATTGGTTGCTTGTGAGTAGTTGGAAGTATGGTATTGGATGGACCATATCGACATTATTATGAATAGATAAGATTCTATTAAGAATGAGTTGTCATATGGTAAATATGGAAATGTTTCCATATTGGGAGTTGGATATTGAGAATCTATGTCTAGAATAGAAACTTTTATTCAAGAAGGATGTTCAAAGGAATGTACTTTGAGTGAGAGACATCATATCTATAGAATTGTTTCTGATAGAGATTGGCTAAGTTTTGATGATTTTGAGCTATGACTTTACGAAAGAATCATTGTACAAAATGTTAGAATCTAGCATACTATATAAGTGGCAAGAATTTGATATTCTTATACTTATGATAAGGAGTGGGAGTTGTGAAATGAGTATGATTGGAAATGTGTTCATTTGATCTATTTCACAAAGTAAGGACCATAAGTAAACATTGTGTGTATGCTAAGAGCATGGGACAATTGTAGTAATAATTCAAGTAATAAGTTAATCAACCGAAACAATAAACAATGAGTAATCGATATGGTGATAAATAAAATGTGTTTTATTTATACTCAAAGGTTTCAGACCATAAAGGATTAGTATTATTCTTGTGTTTCACTTTGCATGTTTCGACTTCCTGAATAATTAATTATTTCAGAATAATCAAATTATTTGAATGGTCCACAGTCGTTCATATGTTGGAAGTAGGTATGAATGAAGACTGTCATGAATTGGTTTGTAGATTGTCTAAAGTGTATTAGACATAACAAAGGTTTGTTGCAACGTTCATGAGTGCTTATGAATATGATTTTGAGCATTGGATTAAACCCACGCTCACAAGAATCACTTCATGGATTTTATCACGAGTGATTGTGAGTTGATAATATTGTATATTCTTGAAACCGAGACGTGTAAGTTGTTATTTGCTGGTCGGTTGCACATTGATGATAAGTAAACGCACCAGTAACTTGGTGTTATAAAACTTATTGTTGTGCGTGATTCGATGAGTGAATACAAGCAAGCATTGAGTCGAAATTTATCCGTTCCTTTTTCCCAAAGTGGGATAAAAGTGATATCTGTGGGCCCCTCAATGATTTAGTGATGACACCCTAAGCGCTTGGCCAAGCCGGGACTAATTTGATGTGTTCAATTGTAGTTTGTTGTCAGTCGTCATAAATCGGAAATCAGGAAACAACACATAGACTAAGAGAACGATTTCAATCCATGTCTCATGTCTCTACGATATCTAATATGGAGGAATATATGATCCCTTATCTTAAGGACACGCTTCTGATACGATCAGAGTTGATAGTGGCTTTTGAAAGTTACGATTGCTGATCAGGTTCTGAAGTCATACGTAGAATAGTTATTAGACTTATCCAAGTGGGAGACTGTTGGATTAGTGTCTAAGTCCATAACTATTTTGGTATGTACTTGACCCGATTGTGAGCATAGTCCTTTTGGGTTGCCTTCACACTGGTGACTAGACAGGATGATTGTTGAGGAAAGAGGCTGGTTTATTGTTAAGAATAATAAATTAGGGTATAAATATGATTTGTTAATATATTATATGAATAATATATTAATGTGGAATCATATTATTAATTAGTATTTAATCAGAAATTAATTAGGAATTAATTTCGTGATTAAAGGAATTAATTAAAAGTACAGGGGCTATTTTGTAATTATTCAATAGTTGAGGCTTTGGGCCATTGGATCACCTTTATTAAGGCTTGAACTAAAATCCTAGAAGGATCTAGGATTTTTCGTCCAAGGGCTTAAGGAAAGGAGTCCATGGACTTGCTTAGGCCCTAAGCTAAGGGATTAAGGTTTACACCTTGAAACCCTAGTTAGCCTTAATTATAAATAGCACCCTAAGGCACTAAGATTTCGTCCAAGATTTGGGAAACCCTAAAAGGGACGAATTCTAGGGCAAGATACCCTTCTATCCTCTCTCCCATATTCATCCTTTCACCTAGTGTGTTTGTGAGCCATTAGAGGTACTACACTTGTGGTACTTGCTTTCAAGAGCTAAGGAAATTCAAGGAACTAGTTGTTATTACTATATAACAACAAAAGGTATGAATTCTATTCTTCTATGTGATTTTCGAATATAGTACTAGCATGCCAGGTTTCTTTTGTGTTCATAAAGTTGTATAACTAATAGTGAAAACATAGATCCAACTCTAGGGTTGCATGCACACATAGGATTGTTTGTATAAAACCCATCAGATTGTCTTTAGCATATTCAACCTTACCGAAATTCCCTTCACCAAGAGTTGCTCCAATATCGTATTTACCCAATCTCAATTGCATTCCATCTTCTTCTTCTCCTGTATTCTTCTTTTTCTACTTCTGAGTCACATGAAATACCATTCTTCATGAAGGGATCGGTCGGAGGTGAGGGGACGAGATTTAAAATGCTACAACAACCCTAATTAGAATCAGATAAGCAGAAATCGTAGATATGCTAACTAAATTCACCTTGTGTAAGCTCTCAGGCCATTAAATCGGGACATGATAACCTTGAGGCGCAGGGATCAAGCACAACGACGTCTAATCCGGCGACTGACAATGCCTTTCTCGGTAGAAATTCATCTCCCTTCTAAGCTGATTGTTCTTGGTCAGATCTTCACAGGGCATATAATCCACAGTGTCGGTGGGGTTGCTTGGGATCAGCGGTGTTGGAATGAATCAAAGCTTGGTTACCAGACGCTGCAAGGGAGTCGTCGAGAGGGGTGAATATGAGGAGAAAGAAGAGGATTACGACGACAAAGAAGACCATGGATACCTTCCTCGTTCATCTCCAGACGGGTTTTCTTGAGGGCTAAGAGTTTTCTGCCAGATTTGGTTTTTAGATAAAGAGGGGAACGTGATTTAAACGGTAGAGATTAGGTTAAAAGTCAATACCACGATTATAGGGATTATTTTTGGAAGTTACTAAGCAAATTACTAAATTACCCTTATTTGTTTATTTAATTATTTAATTATTTATTTA